>NC_056439.1:22839583-22892083 GCF_018296145.1 Oncorhynchus tshawytscha
AGGACAATAACCTAAAACACAAGGCCAAATATACACTGGGGTTGCTAACCAAGACGACGTTGAATGTTCCTGAGAAGCCTAGTTACAGCTTTGACTTAAATCGGCTTGAAAATCTATGGCAAGACTTGAAAATGGCTGTCTAACAATGATCAACAACCAACTGGATAGAACTTCAAGAATTTTTAAAAGAATAATGTGCAAATATTGTACAACCCAGGTGTGCAAAGCTCTTAGAGACTTACCCAGAAAGACTCACAGCTGTAATCGCTGAATACAGGTGATTCTAACATGTATTGACTCAGCGGTGTGAATACTTATGTAAATGAGATATTTCAGTATTTCATTTTCAATAAATTTGCTTAAATTTATAAATGCATGTTTTCACTTTGGCCTTAACAGGATATTGTGTGTAGATGGGTGATTTTTAAATATTTTTGTATCCATTTTATATTCAGGCCGTAACACAACAAAATGTGGAATAAGTCAGGGCGATGAATACTTTCTGAATGGATTAAAACTGTCTGCTATGAAATTGTCAGTGTTTGTCATAAACTCTGATCCTAAAGCCTATTTCTAACTTGTTCATGTAGTGGTGGTGGTGGTGGGGGTTTGTAGTGGCGGTGGTGGTGTTTATATTATTTGTGAAAATACAACTCATTGCTGCCTTCAAGAGCCACTCTAAACTACAGATAGTAACATCCCATTATTCATTTCAATCTAATCACCTGCTTGTTTTTCAAAACATGCAAATGAGCTATAATACAATTTGACTGTCGCAGCCACAGTGTTGTCCTTAACTACAAGTCTACTAGAACCATTACCAGAGGTTAATTTCTGATCTGACAACACAGAGTAATCCATGTGCTACATTTAAAGTTCTTCAACAGCTGGTTGCTGGTGTATGCTAATTTCGCTCTCACATAAGCTTCAGACTGACTGAGGTTCCGCTGCAAAACAGCATGCAGAGAATCACCACTACCGCACACAGAACAGCACAGCCTGGCCTAGCAAGCAGCTTTTCCATCTACACAGAAACAAACAGCGGCATTGTCATCGATGAATGAATATGTTTACGACAGTTAACAACCTTGCTTAGCACATAAACAATGCGAAAGTGCCTGCATTGCTGGCCAGCACTAGCTGTTCTGTAGTAGCCTATAACATACGCCTTCTCAGTCTATACCTGTTACCCGAACGCCAAGGTCCCCAATTATCAGATGCACTCCTGCTGAAAAGGGCAACATCGAAACTTCTGACATCTCCACTCAAAATTGCATAGCATCTAGTCATAAGCGTCAACGTTTTCATATAGAAAAAGAACAATCCAAGCGTTACCGTTCTCTTCTTGTAGGGTCTTGCTGAATGCTAGGTTTGGTGGGCGCCATCTTCCTGCAATTATTTGATTTCTTACTTTTTTTTCTTCAGATTTATTTTGACATAAAGCCGTGCCGTCTGACAGCAATGCGTCATGTAGACTAGGTGTATTTAAATAAAGCCATAGCGCTGATGTGGACCAGCCGTGCCCCTGTCTCCGTGTATTGGCGTTCATGAGCGTGAAAAACGGAGCAAAAAAAACCGAGATCGAGCTCCAAAGGCATGCCAAGAAAAGTGAGTGGAAACCGGGGGATGCTTCTCAAATCCAGCTGCTCTCCTGATATATGGAGCTCGGGTTGTAACAGTGGAATTGCTACACTATAAACGGGAACATCGTAGCCTATCTTTACATTTTTCCGCAAGAGCTTCTTGTCTTCGTTGCTTCGTAAAGGATTTTTCTGAGTCTGTTTGTCTGTGCATTTTACAGCTTTTCCTGGCTCGCTCTATGTGAAAAGGGACACATCTTCTCTCCAGCCGGCGCAACAACGCCACTCAGTTGTAGTTGGAAACAGTTTTTTTTTTTTTTGCGTTATACAGGTTGCAATACGCAAATTCCCTTGGAATTGCTTTTTGTTCTGCAATTGGAAGTATCTATACATTTTTGCATTATGACGTTATCTCACTAAATGAACTGTTTCTGATCATCTTAATAGTTTTTGCAGATATTGGACGTGACTATATATCACTAACAACATCAAGATTCATAATTTAAATAAAAATATATCCACCTACATACGGTTGTATCTCTGTTTTAAGTAGGCCTATTATTTCATTTATCTGGCTGTGATTAACTTTTGTAGTCTGATCTAAAAAAGCAAGCTATTTTAGTGTAATATAACATAACCTATGAATCACCCATGCATTAGCCTAATTGTTAAAGCATTTGCATTTAAATGAATTATCATTCGAGTGTCACATCAGATAAACAAGAATGATGGAGTTGAAAACTAGTCTTCAATCAATGACTGGTCAAGGTCACTGACCGGTCATTATGCTCTAAATTATTGTGCAACTTTATTTGTTTGTCAAATGTGTTTACCAGATGCCAAATAAAAACTTCAGGAAGGTAATATTCTGATATAGGGTAAAAGGCCTAGAATTATCCCAAAACGTCCTGATGTAGCATTGCAAATATAGACAAAGTGTGGATTTTAATTGTGTTAACTTTTTCTTGTTTTGTTATATAATTTTATAGTTTTTTTAGTTTAAAAAAAATCTCTGCTCTTTCAGATGGCATCTGTAATACAGCTAACCATACCAAAATTGTTGTTTTGAAAATATAGCCTATACAAGTTATTTTGTTATATTGGCTAAAATATAATCAAAGAATTGTAATTGCTTTAGAAAAAGTGCCATGGATTATTAGTCTCAGCCAATTCCTTGAAAAATGTATATTTGAACAGGTTAGCATGTCATTGTTTGCCATTCAAATGTTCTCTTTCAGACAGCTGATGTGGCCTGTAGCTATAGGCTAATCTATAGGGCTATTTGTTTTACTTGAAACAATATAAGCTGCCCAACATGTTTAATAAAATATAATGAGTCATTCTAAAATACTTGTGATTTTAACTGTGGGTTGCAAAAGCTTTTAATCATGAATACCATAGTTCCTAATTCAGGCCTGTAATGTCAATGTTGTAACTTTTGCCAGCCATTAAGTCTCTGTATTTACACTCTGTTGTGGTTTTGGTATGTTCTGAGAAACTAGCATAGGCCTATATAACATATACCTACCTTAATTACCTTTGATATGTGTTACAGCCCTACACGATCAAGTAGCATGTAAAGCATTCAGTGAAGGCTATATATTACCCGTATTAGTGATTGTAAAATAGTCTATTGAATGATTGCTCAGAATATGGGCATTTTCATGATCGTTTGCTTAATAAAGGTCTCATGGATAGCCTAGTTTAAATCTTTCAGAATAAGTTGATTGTCAAGCCAAGTGTTGTTTTATGCATGACATTGAACATGCAACTTCATGTAAAGTGACTTACTACATTTGCAGGTTGTAGCCAATTGAACTATTGTTGTTATCCATGTGGCCTATATTGCATAGGCTAAATGGCATAATGTGAAACTTGATAATGACTTATGTTATACACGTGGTAGGCCTGCCCATGACCATTAAACAACCCAAATTGTTCAGTGACTTATAACATATCCATAAGACTAGTATTGTGCCCGTGTCTGAATTAAAGAATTTGTGAAATAAAACAACACAAAAGACATTTCCCCAGTGGTCAGGTCAACATACCTTTGTTGATAGGACGTGATCCCCTGGACGTTCTGCGGGTTCCCGTTAGTGGTACCGGGGATTCTCCCCACCGCAGGACCTGATGGCATTCCCCCGGCTCCTCCACCTGCCGCCGTCACCTGAACGCTGAAATCCGGGAAGATCCTGATCATCCCTGCTCTGGTAGATTGAACACGCACTGAGTCTATGAAGATTTTTCAAAGAATATCAGCAGTCTTCCCTCCAGCCGAACAAGTCACACCACAATCCCATGAGTGATGGTCACCAGCTCATCGGCCATTCTATGTCTGGATTTCTCTCTGTATCAGCGACGAGACAACTGCAGCTTTCAGGAGGTTAGCAATGACATTGATGCCGGTGGTGTGCGGGGCAGGAAACGCGTCCTCTACGCAGGGATGTGTAGGTTGGAGACCGTGGAAAGATAAATTAATATTGTTATTTATCTTTATCTAGATATAATGACAAAATGTTGATGATGTTTTGCCAAATAGGCTACTGCAACTATCACGCGTAATTCTAGCGTAAAATGTTGAAAAGTCAAGCCTTATATTTCTGATCTATTCAGCAATTAGATGTATCCATTCGGTTTAGCATTTCCTATATGTAAAATTGAAACATTGATTAGAGTTATTGATATCTGGTGATCTAGAAGTTGAAATATAAGAAGTGACAGCCGGTCAGGAAGTTTTAGGCTACCTACAAAGTTAACAGGAGAACAAACTGACAGGCGCTTCTTCTGGAACCGAAGCTCACCAATAAAAAGCTCACTAATAAGGTTATTTTGAATGTACTGAAGTTGTATCTCTGTAAGATAATCAAATTGAATACTGGTTGTTAAGATATTAGAAAAATAAAGGGCTTAAAGCCACAATCGCGGACCTGTTTCCATTCTCGGTGCGCACAGCATCTTTTTCCAAAATTCCAATCCAATTGTTATTATTACGAACAAAACAATACAAGTTAACGTTTTGAAATTGATTACGTGTTAGACTTACACCATAGACACAACAAAAGTTATCAATAGTTCGCTGACCAAATCGTTAAACCTAGATTAGAATGAGAGGATTGTAAAAATTATCTTATGCCCTACCACTATTGTTGGCACACTCGTCACTTCCAAAGTGGACCGATGCTATTTGTAAGGATGCCGAGATGTGATGATAGGCCAGAATGCAAAAAAAATCGCTCAAAAAAACTTCCAAATAACGCTGACGCGTTCAGTTTTTCTCCAACAATTGAAGTGTGATATTTTCTTATCTTTCTTTGAAGGACTGAACCCCCCTCTCCTCTTGACTGACTGGTGCTCTATCTATCTGCATGTGCTGTTGTTTTTGTGAGGTGTCTCCGGTACAGGTTTCCTCAACTTGCTATGCCCTAATGTGCATCGGATAATTTGTAAATAAGCGTGTTGCTGTCTGTGTGAATTTTCCCATAGACTGTGTTGTTGTGTGATCTGGTAGTGTGCAGCAATGCCATTCCTAGCGCGTGTGAGCTGATGAACTTGGCCTCAGCAGCTGCTGATGCCTCGCGCAAGCGATGCCTGAGCGCGCCGCCCCATTCCAGCCAATCAAAGACCATGACAGGAACGCGCAAAGGATGCTGCAGCAGCGGTAACCCATTGCAGCCCGGGAGACGGGTAAATTCGATTCCGCTGAAACTATAACCATTCATTACGCGGGTAAAGCACAAATTAACATACCACCAAGCCATCTCACACCAAGACGGTGCAAGTGTTTGACATATACAGTACAGCCAGTACAAACTAGATACAATTAGACAAAGAACAGGTAAAACAGATGAAGAGCAGTACTTCATAATTTTATACAGACAAGTTGCCTATGAAAACATCACTTTATTTTAAAGATTTTACATTTAAGCCTATATGTTTGCTTGAACTTAATGCTTGCAGAGGACACCAACTCAAATTTACCATAACACATGATACATTCTATAGCATAATGTTCTCCCCTCAGAAGGGCAGAAGCTTGTGCATAGTTTAAAAACATATGTATACCATGTTAATCAGGGACAGGCCACTACCCCGACTCCCGAGGATCAATTCCCCCCCAAAATGTATCCATGTTTTAGGATCTCAGTCAGGGTCTCAACTTTCTGTTGAGAGTTAGAATAGTAGAATACACCTTTTGCAATTTTTTGGTGGTACATCAGCAATTTTTCTCTTGATACGTCAGTCACTGACAGTCACTCAATTAGCCCATGTCAGCAAAAACACTTTAGATTGGTAAATTAGTCCAGCGGCCAGCTATTTAAACTTGTAGTAATCATGGTGCTTAAATGTTTTTCTTACATGGTGGCGGAGGCCCCCCAACTAAATGCCGCTTAGGGCCTCCAAAAGGCTAGAGCCGGCTCTGACTGCATGTGTGGGTATGGATGTGGGTACCAGACCCGTGAGCCACTGCGGCCCCTCATGATAAATTCAGATTTTCTGTGGCCCCCACCCAAGGTTGCCTAATGAAGGTTTTGCAAAAACAATTCTAATCTTTAAAGTAGGAGCATTCTGTCCTTTTTTTACACATATACATGTTTAGTCTATAAAATGACACCTTTAGATAATGAAAGTTGAGGAGAAGAACTACATTGCAGACTCTTATGCAATTAAATAATCCTCTAAACATAAACCAATCCAGATGATTAAACACCAATAAAAAAACAATCAAAGCTCTTCACCTGAGACTTAAAATTGGATCGCTTCTCTAACCATGTCTAATAAAACTGCTCTAAGAATGAGGTCCAGAAAATGGCTAGCCTCTTTTTGCTGTATTTTCCCTGTAATGAAATCAAATGAATTGCACTGGAGGCTTTAAACCGACATTGCAGGCTCCTGATACAATTAGATGAACAGTCTCGGCTGCTGTTTACCTGCTCAGTTATTTGGAGGGCTCTGTATTGCATTTATTTGTCTACAGTTCTTTGCTAAAGTACATGAGACAGATTGGGGGCAGCTGCAACTGCTCCTCTTCTCCCACATGACATTTCAGGTATAGTGGTTCTCTCTCTCTCTCTCTCTCCTCTCTCTTTCCTTCCACCCTTCTCTTTCTCGCTCTTAGAAAATAATGATAATCAATGGTATGTTGTATACAACTAGGGCCAGGCACTTCATTCTGCATGGGCACTTGAAGTAACGAGGTACCTTACAGCCAATAGAGCAGTGTAACAAAGGCAGTTGTGCTTTTTAACGGAGCTTAATTGAAAAGTATTCATTTAAGGATAATCCTGCATCTGATTTCAGAGGACGTAACACGTTTCTCAATCAGAATGATTCTTGCTCTCCCTAGAAACATTCAAATCAAGTTGAATCATTCCCTTTTAGGGGGTGGGGGTGGGTGGGGGGGGGGCAACATACTTTGGTAGGTATAGGCTATTAAGGACAAGGAAGCAATCTCTTTACCAAGGACCAGTGACCAAGTAATTGACATTTTTTCTCAGTACCATATTGACCAATTAGCTTAATAATGTGAGGATGGATAAATACTGTCAAAGCCCTGCTGTTAGCTAGCTCAACCTCTCTCCATCACATATTGCCAACCTCAAAGAGAACACAACACAGAGTCTGCAGAGGTCAGAGCTAACGTCCATCACTAACACCTATTCAACTTATTCGATTCTGCTAGTTTTTTGTTCTCCTCTCTTTTCATAAAAGAGTGACTGACTCATGATAACAATCCCACAAGATCCATGTTGGATGAAGCTAAGGAAGGACACATTTTGGAGGACATGCTATCATACCATGCAATTCTACAAGTCGTTGTGAGTCATTTGCCTTATCGTAACTTTGCAGTGTTTTAACATGTCTCCTCCAGAATGAGAGAGTGAGCTGTCTCTATGTGATAACACTCTTTTAGAATGTCTGGTTGAGAATGAGTGTTAGCCTTCCATATGATAACACTGTGATTCCAGAGGTCATCATTCCTTCTTGCATCAGAAGTGGATAATTGAAGCCGCTTCTCCGAATCCTAATTTCATCTTTCTTTTGTGACTACCAAAGATCCAAGTCTTATAGGTGATTCATACATTTTTCTCTTTTGTCTGGGATGTGACTTGTTTTGTAATGTCTTAGAGAGGATAAAGCACTGTTTGGGTTCTGGTCTGAGATATGTGTTAATGGGAAATCCAAATTCAAAATGGGATTTAAAGGACAATACAGATGTAGGTTCTTAATTTGATCTATATTGTCACAGCAAAATAAACCTTCAGCAACATTATTTGAACGATTAGTCCATAATATTGCTTGATCGGTGGTTAGGCTATTACTGTAGCTGTCCAAAAGTAGGCTACCTGAAAAGTGCGATAGTGTTAATATAACTGTGTATTAGTGTTGGTTTTCAGGGAATTTATGTAAATCATGAAGCTCATCTGCATTTCCAGCAGTGTAGGAAAATTCTCAGCAACAAAAGTGATCAAATTAAGATCATACACCTGTAGTTGCATAGACAGTATGGTTTTAATATCACAGATAGTCAAGTTCTTACAAGTTTTCAGTATGCACTATACCACCGTTTTTAAAACTCATTTAGGGCAGGTTTCCCAGTTCCAGATTAAACCTAGTCCAGGACTAAACAGCATTCTCAATGGAGATTCTCAATTGAAAGAGCTTTTTAGTCCAGGACTAGGCTTAATCTCTGTTTAAGCAACCGTCCCATGTTTACTGTAAAGTAAGGGTAATTTTTTTGTGGTGAAAGATCACCTTTGATCGTATTCTTACTTTAATCACTTAATTTCCATTGTCCTATCTGATGGATAGGTTAGCTTGTGAATTTTAAAAGCCAGGGAGGCATAGGGCAAGGAAAACACTCACATTTTACTCAACCACCCTAATGTAATCTGAAATATTGCTTCCCTGTGTTTTGAAGATGACTCTTGGCTCAAGAGAAATGATAAATTAACTGTTGTGAGGAATTACAGATGGGACATTCAGGAAAAAATACTTTCAATATGCTAATGATTGATCGGAATGTCCAAGTGGAGATGACATCCTTGCTTTTATTTATCCTCGATTATAAGCTCCTGCACTGCCCTTTCAGACTCCTATGTGATTCCATATCAAATTGTTTCTTAATGCGGTTTGATGACATGTCTGAAATGCAATCACCTAAACCTCTCAAATTACATGAACACACTCAGCACAATCCCTGGTCCACTGATGGGGCCAGCACCCTGTCATCGCCCACACACACACACACACACACACACACACACACACACACACACACACACACACACACACACACACACACACACACACACACACACACACACACACACACACACACACACACACACACACAGCTGATGTCTGCCACTGCATACCACAATGATCAACTCACACCTGGTTGTCTTTTGTTTTGCCCACTTTAACATTCTTTTCACAGCTCTTTTCCAATTGTTAAACTTTTTGTTCAGCATATGACTTTCACATGGCACATTTAGTTATTTTGTGTGTGTGTGCCAATGTATAGGCTTGTCATCGCTCACATTGATTGTCATAGTGAACAACGTGGGAGTCTCTAATAGCCTCGCTATACATACGCCTATAATGCAGCACACAGGCTTAAGCGAATCTGTTTTCAATTCGTACCCCCATTTTCTTTTCCTTTTCCAGATTAAAGTACATTGGCATTTTGATGATGAGGAAATGATTCTATCCATCTCTGGAAATGAACGGAAGACCGTGAAAGCTCTCAAAAGCACACAAGGCCATCAGCGATGACGGATACTTATGGAATGCTACTAAAATACTTGAATGTTTTACATCAGACTGCAATGTAAAACCTTTGCCTTGACTCATTACTATCCTAAGTTCATTAGAGAAAAAAGTTGACGCACAGTACAACCACGCCCCGAAATATTCCCCCAAGTTTGTGACATTTAAATAACAGGACTCTTTCATCCCTCCCTTTCCTAACTTTCTACACAGAAAAATGATTTCCCTTCTTGTCTTTTTGATGTGGCGTAATCATGTGTGATCTTTTCAACAAAGAGTAGCCAGCCATCTTATTCATTTTGCCATCCATGCTAAAGCAAAGACCCCAAATCAACATTTTGACTGGTGGTAATTGCAAAGCCACAATGGTTCGATACACATGACCTTTATTCCCTTTAAAGTTATTTCCATTTCTTACAAAAATATCTTGATAATTGCAAAAAGGCACATTTCTTTTCTTTTTTTCTGCCACATGATGTTTCTTTGAGGACAGTGTAGGAATGCATTTCCATTCTAATTTATTAATCCTATCAGTCAAGTCTAAACCCTTCAGCAACAATGAGAATAAAAAACTGTTTGGCAACTATCCTATTAATAAGATAGAAGTACAAGCCACCGTAATCAAATACCTCATAATGTGATATAACATGCAGTGTTTTTATTCTGTATTCTGCACTTTGCTAGATCAAGAGCCTGTAACATGGCAACTGATGGCCGAGGAAACGGTTGTTTTACGTAATATTCACATACATAGTCATTTTTATAAACAATGAATACTGTTCCATTTTTCTGTCTGATATGATCTGATGTAAGAACACACTCATCAACAAACTAGCATCTTCCATGAGACCAAATAGACGATTACAGCAAAGGGTTTGTCATCAAGGCTAGTATAAGCAATCAGGGAAAAGTTGATTGGTTGTTGAGCAGTGTGTGTGTGTGTGTGTGTGTGTGTAACCTCGTCGGGGATGTACCTCCGCAGCTGATTGGCTGATGGGCCCAGAGGAAATTTTCTCCTGTCCTATCGTCTTCAGGATCATCAACACCTCCTGTAAACAACCAATTACTTATGCTAATGTCTGTGTCTGCATGGCAGGCCACACTCGCACCATGGTCAATGTAATGCCTATATGCTTGCTAACATACAGTGTGTCCATATTCCCTATAGTACACTACTTTTGACCAGGCCCCATAGGGCTCTGGTCAAAGGTAGTGCACTATATAGGGTATAGGGTTCCATTTAGGATGCTGGCAACACTTGTAGTTTTCTTTGTAGTTAACATCTGTTTTCATATAACCTCAATCAGTCTTGTCAATCACCTGCTTTTCGAAGTACTAACTCCTCGGATCTCCAATGATGGCCTAGACCCAGACACATCTTCCTTATTTCTCATTTAATGTTCCACTTTTGCGTTTATAGTGTGAAGAGGAGAAATGATCAACGCTGAAAGATGCTTGTACACGTTTAAGGTGAATCACATACAGAACAGGCATGTAAATCCAATGGTTTCCAATGAATAACGTTTATTTCTCAACATGTTTGTATATTTATTAACCATGCAGTCTAGCACTTTAAGGCCCATAATATTCCACATCACAGAACGCGTACAGTTTTACACTAAACACAAAGCATGTACACCATCATTATACGTCAAGGTCGGAGATCGTATACATAGAAACAGATGCCTGTTTCAACCTTGCCAGTTGTCCTTTTTTTCTTTCTCTTTCATCTTTTGAACACCTAACTGGGTAAGCAGTGTTTTAACAAAAGGTATAAGAAACAACAATAGCAAGGCACACATTTTTTACGTTTAAAACCTTCCCACGTACCGTTCCTCTATGTCTTAGGAATAAAAAAAAAAAGGAAATGGTAGATAGATACTGAATTTAAGTCAACAGTCGTCATCAATCTTATACTACACAACACTGTTCAGCTGTTTCCAACCTGGGCCGTGTTGCATAGATAGATCTACTTACTTTTGCCTTTCATTATGACATCGGTCCAACTTCCATTTCCTTCATCAGTTGAGTGACAACACAATCACTCTCTTCTCTCTCTTTCTTAACACACGTTGTCATGGGGCTGGAAGTCTCAGAAATCTGTGGAACTCTCAGCAGTGCTGTTCTCATAGGATTCCTCCACCCCATGTGTCCTCTTCAAATTTGACCCTACTTTGTTCAGATGCAGCAAACATGGAAAACTTGTGCCCTGGGCTTATAACATCTGCAGCTGGTTGTACAGTACCGGATGAGATAGTGAGAAATGCCATGCAAACTGGCGGAATAAGTGTGTGTGTGTGTGTGTGTGTGTGTGCGTGCGTGCGTGCGTGTGTGTGGTGAGAAATGGACGTGGGGTTTGCATGGTGGTCGGCAGAGCAGTGAGGTAGCTCAGTTCCAGTCTGGGACAGGATTGGAGGAGCAAAGGACGGCGGGGGTCAAAGGTCAGGGGTCAGCGTTACAGCAGCCAGGAGGAAGAGGAGGAAGCTGGAGAGCAGTCTGGACAGAGCCATGCACCAGGGGAACAGGGGGACCAGGGGAGAGAGCCCAGCCCAGGCCACAGACCACCAGGATGGACACTGCACACAGGCACTTCACTCCTCTTCACAGAGGGGTTTTGGAGGTGGCTGTGGAAACACTCCCTGATTGTCTCTGTAAACAAAAGAACACAACAATCCATTCCAATGTCAGTGAATTAGTAAGTTATCATAACACTACTGTTCTATACCTATTTTAATCTTTCAAAAATTCCCCCTAATTTTGTAGTGACCAGCTCACACAAACACTGCCAGTGATGTTTACAATCCATATTCTCAAAAACACAATATGAAGGGTGAGTATTTGAAACTCAATGTACATGCAGTATTTCAACAAACAACGCTGTGACACAATACCTCTGCAGTATAGACAACAAAACTACTAGTTACATTAGTCTCTAAACCACAGACCACTGATTCATCTAGCAGTGCTTTGTAGTCTGTATTCATCATTGGCCTTATTGCACATTTTCCCCTTCTATAGTGTTATGGCGTGCAGCAGGGCTGATCAAGTGGGCCAGACGAGGTGGTGCTACGGGGGTCAGAAACAGCTGTGTATCTGACTACTGTGTGTAGCTTTCTGTGCTCTCTGAGGCTGGGACTCGCATGGGGACATGACTGGCTCACCTGCGGCACCAGTGTGTGAGTGTGTGTGTGTACAGACTACCGGGGCTCGGCTGGGGCTCACGTGTCCTGTCTTGAGGGCTGGCATGGGACAGCATGGGGACAGCGGGGGAGAGGGGGGACAGGGGGGGACTCACAGAGGGGAGACAGCAGAGTGTTTAGCCCCAGGGGTGCCTATTTGGGGATGACATCACTACATCACTAAATGCAACTCTCCCTTCAGTACAGTTTGTTCATACCACAGGGGGATACAGAGCCATGAATATATATAGTTCTGAGGTGAGTTGCCTTTGTGGTGACTGACTTCTAGTTGAGTAAAGCTAAATGTGGAAAATAAATATATACTGTATTAAAATAATCGTGGGTAAGGTTAAATGCGTACTGTGTGTACATGTGAACTTGCTCAGAGACTCCCAGAAGGGAATGGAATGAAACTGTGTCATTGATGTATTCTTCATCTTTGTGAAATACGTATTTCATAAAGGAGGATGACTGACTAGCCAAGCAAAGGATCTCATTCTTCCAACACTTTCTGATGAGGCCATGAAAGAGAGAGAGGAAAGGGCATTTTGTAACGGCTAACCCCAGCCAATATATATATATATATATATATATATATATATATATATATATATATATATATATATCCCTTGTTAGATAATAGCTACTTTTAAAACCAATTTGCTGGTAAAGGTGCCACCACGTGGAGATTAGAGTTCCTGTCATTTGAATCATAACATTGTCTGACTACTAGACTGAGGCATTTGAGTCCTGAATGCCAAAAATACGCTTTTATGTCCTATCATAGAACATTTAGTGCAGAGACAGGTGAAAAGAAATAGAGTACTAGTTCACCTTTTGAATTAATGACAAATCTTCTTTTAAATGTGCTTACTTGCAGAATGGAATGAGGTGGAAAATGTGTTGTTTGCAATGCAACGCTACGATGACAGGGAGAAACCCCTTTAGCCATTTTCCCAGGTAGAGTACACAGCCCAACGGGGTCCGTTACTGTGTGTGTGTGTGTGTGTGTGTGTGTGTGTGTGTGTGTGTCTATGTGGGCAAGCATGCAAGCATGGGCGTGTGAGAGTGTGTGTGTGCGTGTGGTGGTGCTCATCATACGTACCCTGACCTGGGGCCTGGCGGTTCTAGTCTTTGAGGCAGATGAGCCGTCAGAGACAGGGCCACTACCCTGGGGGCCCCGGCCCCCGACCTCCCCACAACCTTCGCCTGACCTTGGAGACTGAGGAGAGGAGAGAGAGAGGATGGAGAGGGAGAGAGAGGGGGGTGGGGGGCGATAGAGAGAGGGAAAGAGATAGAGAGATGCGGAGAGAGGAAGGGGTGAAAGAGAGGGAGAGGGTTGGAGAGAAAATACATCAAAACACATTAGAATTGAATTGTTGGTGGTGTTATATATTTCTGTAGTATTTTATAATCCACTCATCTTTTAGTTACAGAGCATAGCAACAAGAGATGAGGAAATAACATAGGGCTGGGTAAATAACTTCAAATAACAAGTACCGAATGGAAAATAATTCCCCTCTTTTTTTTCTTCTATAAATTCTTTTTTATTGAGAATTGCCTTAATGGCTTTGAAAAGATGATAAGCTGTAGACCACACGATCTACCAAGAGAGTTCTTATCTATATTATTCGTAGCCGTATATTTTCCACCTCAATGAGCTGTATAAAGCCATAAGCAAACAAGAAAATGCCCACCCAGAAGCGGCACACCTAGTGGCCAGGGACTTTAATGCAGGCAAACTTAAATCCGTTTTACCTCATTTCTACCAGCATGTCACACGTGCAACCAAAGGAGAAAAAAATACTCTAGACCACCTTTATTCCACACACAGAGACGCGTACAAAGCTCTCCCTCGCCCTCCATTTGGTAAATCTGACCATAATTATATCGTCCTGATTCCTGCTTACAAGCAAAAACTGAAGCAGGAAGTACCAGAGACTCGCTCAATACAGAAGTGGTCAGATGACGCAGATGCTAGGCTACAGGACTGTTTTGTTAGCACAGAATTAAATATGTTCCGGGATTCATCCTATGGCATTGAGGAGTATACCACCTCAGTCACCGGCTTCATCAATAAGTGCATCGACGACGTCGTCCCCACAGTGACTTATCCCAACCAGAAGCCATGGATTACAGGCATCATCCGCTTTCAAGGAGTGAGACACTAATCCGGACGCTTATAAGAAATCCCGCTATGCCCTCAGACGAACCATCAAACAGGCAAAGCGTCAATACAGGAGGACTAAGATTGAACCCTACTACACTGGCTCTGACACATCAGATATGGTAGGGCTGGCAACTATTATGGACTACAGAGGGAAACCCAGCTGCGAACTGCACAGTGACGCAAGCCTAACAGACGAGCTAAATGCCTTTTATGCTCGCTTCAAGGCAAGCAACACTGAAGCATGCATGAGAGCACCAGCTGTTCCGGACGACTGTGTGATCACGCTCTCTGTAGCTTCTAGTTATTTAGTCATTGTTAGCTCCCGCTAATAAATCTTTTTAGCTAATGCTTTTGATGGCTTGCTAGTTTTTGTTTTACTATAGCTAACCAAAATCAAATCAAACGTTATTTGTCACATGCGCCGAATACAACAAGTGTAGACCTTACCGTGAATTGGTTACTTACAAGCCCATAACCAACAGTGTAGCCCTTACTGTGAATTGTTTACTTACAAGCCCTTAACCAACAGTGTAGACCTTACCGTGAATTGTTTACTTACAAGCCCTTAACCAACAGTGCAGCTCAAGAAAGTGTTAAGAAAATATTTTCCAAATAAACTAAAGTAAAAAAAAATATAAAAAGCAATCATATTAAATTACCAATAACAAGGCTATAAACAAACAAGGCTATAAACAGGGGGTACCGAGTCAATGTGCGGGGGTACGGGTTAGTCAATTCAATGTGCGGGGGTACGGGTTAGTCAAGTCAATGTGCGGGGGTACGGGTTAGTCAAGGTAATGTGCGGGGGTACGGGTTAGTCAAGTCAACGTGCGGGGGTACGGATTAGTCAAGGTAATGTGCGGGGGTACGGGTTAGTCAAGGTAATGTGCGGGGGTTCTAGTTATTTAGTCATTGTTAGCTACTGCTAGCAGTCTTTACCTTTAGCACAGACACCAGCCACTTTAGCCCAGATAATATCTGCCAGTCTGCACAGCGCAATATCAGCCCCTTGCATATTGGACTGCTTTTTCCCCCCACGACATCACTGGATTCCTGCCGCAAGCTCTGGACCATTACACGGGATCATCGCAGCTAGCTAGTTATCATGGCTAACACCCTTGTCCAGAAGCAAGCACCAGTTAGCCTCAAGCTAGGCCCATTCCCCCGGCTAGCAAATGAGGTACACCAACTACAATACCTCTCTTGGCAATTGGCCTAGACCCTTTGTCGACACGGAGCCCCGCCGATCCATCACGACTGGTCTGCTGACGTATTTCGGCTGATGTGCTCTCAACCGACCTCTGCGTCGTTGATGTCGTGAGGACACAGCTACTAGCCCCAGCCCGCTAACTCTCTAAGTGCCGTGTCTCCCATTCGCCCAGCCTGTTTTGTCCATTGCTGCTAATTGGATCCTATGATCACTCGGCTACACAGCTCATGCCTATTGGACTGTTCATTAACACGGTACTTCATTTTGTTTATCTGTCGGCCCCAGCCTCAAACTCAGGCCCTGTATGTAGCTAACTGACAATCTCTGCCCATTCATCGCCATTTACCTGTTGTTGTTGTCTTAGCTGTTTACCCGTTGTTGTCTTAGCCCTCCCAATCAACACCTGTGATTGCTTTATGCCTCCCTCTAATGTCAATATGCCTTGTATACTGTTGTTTAAGGTAGCTCTCATTGTTTTGTTTTACTGCGGAGCCCCTAGTCCCTCTCTACATGCCTCGGTTAGCTCCCTTGCCCCACCCCCCACACATGCGGAGATCGCACCTAGCTTAACTGGCGCTTCCAGAGATGCAGCCTCTCTCATCGTCACTCAATGCCTAGGTTTACCTCCACTGTACTTGCACCCTACCATGCCCTTGTCTGTGCATTATGCCCTGAATCTATCCTACCACGCCCAGAAGTCTGCTCCTTTTACCTCCTCTGTTCCTCTGGTGATGTAGAGATTAACCCAGGCCCTGTGTGTCCCCAAGCGGCTCTCATTTGTTGACTTCTGTAACCGGAAAAGCCTTGGGTTCATGCATGTTAACATCAGAAGCCTCCTCCCTAAGTTTACCTTATTCACTGCTTTAGCATACTCCGCCAACCCTGATGTCCTAGCCGTGTCTGAATCCTGGCTTAGGAAGGCCACCAAAAATGTTGAAATGTCCATCCCCAATTACAACATTTTCCATCAAGATAGAACTGCTAAAGGGGGCGGAGTAGCAATCTACTGTAGAGATAGCTTGCAGAGTTCTGTCCTACTATCCATGTCTATGCCCATGTGAATTGATTGCCCCCCATCTATCGTCAGAGGTCATACTTTTAGGTGACCTAATCTGGGATATGCTTAACACCCCGGCCATCCTACAATCTAAGCTAGATGCCCTCAATCTCACACAAGCTATCAAGGAACCTACCAGGTACATCCCCAAATCCATAAACATGGGCACCCTCATAGATATCATCCTGACCAACTTGCCCTCTAAATACACCTCAGCTGTTTTCAACCAGGATCTCAGCAGGCCACCCCTCATCACTGTCAAACGCTCCCTAAAACGCTCCTGCGAGCAGGCCTTTCTTATCGATCTGGCTCTGGTATCCTGGAAGGATACTGACCTCATCCATCAGTAGAAGGTGCCTGGTTGTTCTTCAAAAGTGCCTTCCTCACCTCACCTTCCTCACCATACCTACACGTACACTACAGTCATAATACACAGGCCTCCTAACTGTCCCCAGAATTTCTAAGCAAACAGCTGGAGGCAGGGCTTTCTCCTATAGAGTTCCATTTTTATGGAATGGTCTGCCTACCCATGTGAGAGACGCAGACTCAGTCTCAAAGTCTTCATCTCTTCAGTAGGTCCTATGATTGAGTGTAGTCCGGCCCAGAAGTGTGAAGGTGAACGGAAAGGCACTGGAGCAACGAACCGCCCTTGCTGTCTCTGCCTGGCCGGTTCCCCTCTCTCCACTGGGATTCTCTGCCTCTAACCCTATCACAGGGGCTGAGTCACTAGCTTACTGGTGCTCTTCCATGCCGTCCCTTGGAGGGGTGCATCACTTGAGTGGGTTGAGTCACTGACGTGATCTTCCTGTCTGGGTTGGCGCCGTGGCAGAGATCTTTGTGGGCTATACTCGGCCTGGCCTCAAGATGGTAAATTGGTGGTAAGTTGGTGTCGGGTCTGTGGTAAGTTGGTGTGGGGGCTGTGCTTTGGCAAAGTGGTTGGGGTTATATCCTGGCCTTGTCCGGGGGTATCGTCGGATGGGGCCATAGTGTCTCCCGACCCCTCCTTTCTCAGCCTCCAGTGTTTATGCTGTAGTAGTTTATGTGTCGGGGGGCTAGGGCCAGTCTGTTGTATCTGGAGTATTTCTCCTGTCTTATCAGGTGTCCTGTGTGAATTTAAGTATGCTCTCTCTAACTCTAATGCTCTCCCTCCCTATCTCTTTCTTTCTTTCTCTCGGAGGACCTGAGCCCTAGGACCATGCCTTCATGACTACCTGGCTTGATGACTCCTTGCCATCCCCAGTGTACCTGGCCATGCTGCTGCTCCAGTTTCAACTGTTCTGCCTGCGGACGTGCTATCTGTCCCAGACCTGCTGTTTTCATCTCTCTAAAGACAGCAGGAGCGGTAGAGATACTCAATGATCGGCTATGAAAACCCAACTGACATTTACTCCTGAGGTGCTGACCTGTTGCATTGATTTGATCCTAAATAAGCATGCCCCTTTCAAAAAAAAATTGAACTAAGAACAGATATAGCCCTTGGTTCACTCCAGACTTGACTGCCCTTGACCAGCACAAAAACATCCTGTTGCGCACTGCACTAGCTTCGAATAGTCCCCGCGACATGCAACTTTTCAGGCAAGTCAGTAACCAATATACACAGTCAGTTAGGAAAGCAAAGGCTAGCTTTTTCAAACAGAAATTTCCATCCTGCAGCACTAATTCCAAAATGTTTTGGGACACTGTAAAGTCCATAGCGAATAAGAGCACCTCCTCTCAGCTGCCCACTGCTCTGAGGCTAGGAAACACTGTCACCATCGATAAATCCACAATAATCGAGAATTTCAACAAGCATTTCTCAACAGTTGGCCATGCTTTCCACCTGGCTACCCCAACCCTGGCCAACAGCTCTGCACCCCCCGCAGCAACTGGCCCAAGTCTTCAAAAGTCTATAAAAGCCAAGTGAACAAACAGATCATTGACTGTCTTTAATCCCACCATACTTTCTCCGCAATGCAATCCGGTTTCCGAGCTTATCACGGGTGCACCTCAGCCACGCTCAAGGTCCTAAATGATATCATAACCACCATCGATAAAAAACAGTACTGTGTAGCCGTCTTCATCAACCTGGCAAAGGCTTTTGACTCTGTCAATCACCGTATTCTTATCGGCAGACTCAACAGCCTTGGTTTCTCAAATGACTGCCTCAACTGGTTCACCAACTACTTCTCAGATAGAGTTCAGTGTGTCAAATCGGAGGGCCTGTTGTCCGGACCTCTGCCAGTCTCTATGGGTGCGCCACAGGGTTCAATTCTCGGGCCAACTATTTTCTCTGTATGTACAGTGGCGAGAACAAGTATTTGATACACTGCCGATTTGCAGCTTTTCCTACATACAAAGCATGTAGAGGTCTGTAATTTTTATCATAGGTACACTTCAAATCCAGAAAATCACATTGTATGATTTTTAAGTAATTCATTTGCATTTTATTGCATGACATAAGTATTTGATACATCAGAAAAGCAGAACTTAATATTTGGTACAGAAACCTTTGTTTGCAATTACAGAGATCATACATTTCCTGTAGTTCTTGACCAGGTTTGCACACACTGCAGCAGGGATTTTGGCCCACTCCTCCATACAGACCTTCTCCAGATCCTTCAGGTTTTGGGACTTTGTGAAAATGAGACAGCCTATAGGGAGGAGGTCAGAGACCTGGCAGTGTGGTGCCAGGACAACAACCTCTCCCTCAATGTGAGCAAGACAAAAGAGCTGATCGTGGAGTACAGGAAAAGGAGAGTCGAACCGGCCCCCATTAACATCGACGTGCTGTAGTGGCCAAGCTTCCTCCCATCCAGTACCTACAGTATATACTAGGCGGAGTCAGAGGAAGGCACAAAAAATTGTCAAAGACTACAGTCACCGAAGTCATAGACTCTCTGCTACCGCACGGCAAGTGGTACCGGAGCACCAAGTCTACAGTGGCAAGAAAAAGTATATGAACCGTTTGGAATTACCTAGATTTCTGCATAAATTGGTCATCAAATTTGATCTGAATAAAAAACACTCACAAAATTTGAGTTTGCTATTCACAAGAAGCATTGCCTGATGAGAATCATGCCTCGAACAAAAGAGATCTCAGAATTATTGACTTGCATAAAGCTGGAAAGGGATACAAAAGTATCTCTAGTATCTCTATCAGTCCACAGTAAGACAAATTGTCTTTAAATGGAGAAAGTTCAGCACTGTTGCTACTCTCCCTAGGAGTGGCCGTCCTGCAAAGATGACTGCAAGAGCACAACGCAGAATGCTCAATGAGGTTAAGAAGAATCCTAGAGTGTCAGCTAAAGACTTACAGAAATCTCTGGAACATGTTAACATCTCTGTTGACGAGTCTACGATACGTTCAACACTAAACAAGAATGGTGTTCATGGGAGGACACCACAGAAGAAGCCACTGCTGTCAAAAAAAAACATTGCTGCACGTTTGAAGTTTGCAAAAGTGCACCTGGATGTTCCACAGTGCTACTGGCAAAATATTCTGTGGACAGAAGAAACTACAGTCGAGTTGTTTGGAAGGACCACACAACACTATGTGTGGAGAAAAAGAGGCACAGCACACCAACATCAAAACCTCATCCCTACTGTAAAGTATGGTGAAGGGAGCATCAGGGCCAGGACATCTTGCTATCATTAACTCAAAAATCAATTCCCAGGTTTATCAAGACATTTTGCAGGAGAATGTTAGGCTATCTGTCCGCCAATTGAAGCTCAACAGAAGTTGTGTGATGCAGCAGGACAACGATCCAAAACTCAACAACAACAGAAGAAAATACGCCTTCTGGTGTGGCCCAGTCAGAATCCTTACCTCAACCAGATTGAGATGCTGTGGCATGACCTCAAGAGAGCAGTTCACACCAGACATCCCATGAATATTGCTGAACTGAAACAGTTTTGTAAAGAGGAATGGTCCAAAATTCCTCTTGACCGTTGTGTAGGTCCGATCCGCAACTGCAGAAAACATTTGTTTGACGTTATTGCTGCCAAAGGAGGGTCAACCAGTTATTCAATCCAAGGGTTCACATACTTTTCCCACCCTGCACTATGAATGTTTACACAATGCGTTCAATAAAGACATGAAAACACATCATTGTTTGTGTGTTATCAGTTTAAGCAGTGTTTGTCTATTGTTGTGACCTAGATGAAGATCAGATCAAATTTTATTACAATTTTATGCAGAAATCCAGGTATTTCCAAAGGGTTCATATACTTTTTCTTGCCACTGTGGGTCCAAAAGGCTCCTTAAACAGCTTCTAGACTGCTGAACAATTAATCAAATGGCCACCCAGACTATTTACATTGCCCCCTGCCCTCCCCACTTTGTTGTTACACTGCTGCTACTTGCTGTTTATTATCTATGCATAGTCACTTTAACCCTACCGACATGTACAAATGACCTCAACTAACCTGTATCTCCGTACCGGTATTCCCTGCACATAGCCTCGTTATTTGTAGCCTCTATTTCTTTACATTAATTGTTGGTTAAGGGCTTGTAAGAAGGCATTTCATGGTAAGGTCCACCATATGTTGTATTCGGCGCATGTGACAAAAAAAATGATTTGAAGAATCTGTTTGTAAAGATCTGTGTATCAATTACATTTCCTGCCTGTAGAAGAATCATTATGTCTACACCAGCCCAAACTACCCTCCTTTTAGATTCCTTTGTTGGATGTTTTTATAATTACGGCAGTTTACAAGGTAATCACTTAATTATTCAACAATTGACACAGACAAAGAATAGTGTGGTAGAAGGTCAGGCATCAGGTTTCTGAAGAGAGCAGCCAGAGCCCTGGCAACTTAGCATATGAAATAGAGAAACCGCTTAAAAGAACACAAACACATGCTAATTCAGTCATGAAATTAAGTAATGATTCTTCGCCAGGAATTCTTGCTTATGAATCATAATATCATCTGACTGATTATGATTATTCTGTTCCGTAGACCTTAACATTCTTAACCGGAGGATTCTAGGCAAATCCCTCTTCCATCGACACTTCAGGGGAAGAAGAGGCGGAGGAGGGAGGGGAGGGGATGAACGAAGGTGTGAATAAAAATACCTCTTCAATATTTAGTCCCAGATATGAATACATACAGACTGAAATGCACACCAGTCCCAGTACCGCGAGATAGAAGGGTGGGTATAATGTCTAAACTCACCTGTTGCTGTTTATGAGTTGACTTGACTTCCTGAAGAGAGCTGTGGCCTTTCCTGGCACTCTTCTGTTTCATCCACTGTGAAGAAGGCCCTTTTTCATCTCTATCACACTTTCTTATCGGGGGACAGTTAATTTTAGGATTAATACAGAGGCTGCCTTCCTCTTTTAAAGGATTTGTACTGGAGCAAGAGACTCTTATCTTAGTCATTACAGGGGAAATATTGGATTCAAGCATTTCAGTATCTGCTAAACATTCAACAGTGTCTATCAGAGTTTCACATGGTAACGGATTAAGATAAGAAGCCTCATTATGGCACTGTAGCTGGCTCTCAGCTATACTTCCAGGAGAAATACCATGTGCTTTTTGGTATTCATTGCATGCAGGCAGAGGTGCTTGGCTCTGACTCTGGGCAGGGGGAGAGGAGGAATAGTAGTCCATTAGTTTGGGACTGTGCCTCCTGGGCCTCTTGGTGATGGCCATGCTGTAGCAGAGAGGAGGTCCCAGGTACACTTCCTCAGTGCAGGCCTCGAACAGCATCTCCTCGTCCCGGATGTCTGGGGTAGTCGACAGTAAGGGGGTGGTGCTTTTGCTGTCTAAGCAGACGCTGACCTCTCCACAGTCTGAGTCGTGGGAGGAGAGGGACAGATAGGAATAAAAGTCTCCCTTGCGGAGGTGAATGGGCCGGTGGGAGTGCTCCAGGACCTTGTCCCTGATCTGGGCTCCAGTCTGTCCAGGTCTCTCTTGGTCTTCCGCCTGGCTCTCTTTGTTCTTCAGAACCACAGAAGCCATGTCAATGATCTCCATCACAAAGTTGTGCACGTTCTCCTGGCTCTTCTGGTCCTTGCGTGGGGGAGGCTGGGGGTGGGGGTGGCTGCAGCAGGGGCGGTCTGAGTTGGGGTCTGGGCCCGGGTTGGAGCCGGCCTCTTGTCTGCTCTGCTGGGTGTGGACATCACTGAGGAAGGAGGAGAAGAGGTTCTCCTGGCTGTTGTTCCCAGAGTGTGGTGTTCTCTGCAGGATGTGGTGTTGGTGGGACCCCCGGCAGTCCTCCAGTGGAGAGAGAGAGGGGGAAGAGTGGCTGGAGCTGTGGCAGGGGATCTCCCCTCGGAGCTGGCCCTCTAGAGATGACTCTTTGGCCTGGACCTGGGACAGCGTCTCACATGAAGACGGTGTGGTGGACGTGATCATACCCCCTCTTTGGTCCCCCCCTCCATTCATCGATGACTCGTTCACATAGAATTCTTTGAAGGACTCCCCTTTCATGGTGAAGAGGCTCCCCTCCTCTCTCAACAGCTCATCGTCCTCATCCTTCCCTTTGATATGAGAGTTGTCCACGTTCCCGTTCTCCATGTCATCTACAAACTGGCTAATGTAGCTCCTTGTGGCGTTCTTCCTGTTGGTGTCCCCCACGTCCCGCCCTTGGAGACACTCCTTTTTCACGATGCTGTTGGTGTGGGACTCAAGCAGCCTCAGCGCCGTGGGGCTCAGGAAGGAGCGGCGCTCGTTGCCTACAGACGGCCTGCTAGTGTTATCTCTGGAAAGGGTGCCACACTGCAGCTCGTCCCCTAGAGGGTCATCCCCTTGGTTCTTGTCTCTGCCGGAACCGGACTGGGACTGCTGCTGGGAGCGGGAGGGCTTCTGGATCCAGTTGTGGAACTCGTTCTTCATGTACTCCAGGCCCATGGCGAAGGAGCCCTCTGTGTACTCCTCCTCAGAGGTAACTGAAGAGTCCTCCTCCTCGTCCTCCTTGATACCCAGCTCCTCCTCAGTCAGGGTCAGCGTGGAACTGGACAGAAGGTCACTGTCGTCCTCGTCGTCCGTACAGGCCGAGGTGCACGACACGTTGACCACCATGCTGATGCTGGCGTCCGCCTCGTCATGACCCCTGTGACCTCCATGATGACCTCCCGGCTGGGCCCGGTGGTTGTGCTTCCTGAAGGAGGCATTGGAGTCCAGCAGACAGCAGCGGTTCCTAAGCACAGCCAGGTCCTCAGAGCCCACTGACGAGTCCTCCGTGCTGCTCAGCTCCGTCAGAGACGCCGCCGAGCTCTCGTTGACTGAGGAGGGGGGACCACCCCGGCCCCCGGAGAGGCGCCCAGCATGCCCGGGCCCCCCAGATCCGTATCCGGCCCCCGGGAGGCGCAGGGACTTGCTGCTCAGCAGGGTGATGTCAGAGATGCTGCGTGTCATTTTCAGGTCGTGTAGCGGGGTCTGGATGTTCTCCAGGCGTTTGAGGAGCTCTAGAGTCCTACGGCTCAGTTCCCCTGTGGGCTCCATGGTTCCGATGCCCAGGCCCAGCTCCCTCAGGCTGCCCTGGCTGCCTCCATCTCCCTCTCCCTCGGCCTTCTCCCAGCTCTTACATGGGGCCAGCCAGCTCTCTAGAGACATGGAGCGCTGCAGAGTGTCTTTGCCGGATGGAAATAGCTCCCCCGCTGCATATAGGGACTCCAGGGACGACCCCTGGGACAGATGGGGAATCTCTCCGTCTCTACGGCCCTTCCCTCCTGTCACTCTCCTCTCATCGTGAGTCTCATCTTCCTCGGTGTCAGGGCAGAAGCCACGTCCGTTGATCAGGATCTCCACACCAGGCTCTCTCCTGTGTCTCCTCCAGTTCTCCCCTCCTCCACATCCCTCCTCTCCTCCTCTCCTCTTCTTCCCTGCTTTGGATCTACTTTGGTCTCTGTCTATGTCTCTCAGTGCCGTGACAGCCACACAGTCGCCATACAGAGCTACATTGTTGGCCCGCTCCAGGATCCTGTCAATGTCCTCATCACACACCCTGTCCCTCTCTTCGTCCTTTTCCCCAGGCGAGTCGTCTCCTGTGGGCGGTGTGAGGGAGGTGCTGCCCCTTCTCCTGGGGTCTTCCAGACAGATCTCGGAGTTGGCCGTGGTCTCTGTGTCGCCCTCGCTGACTATCCCGCTCTCGCTCTCTGATCTGCGGGCAGACTCGCCGTGGCCCCCATGCATCCCCCCGCCGAGCAGTCCCCCTAGGAGGTCTGGCAAGGACTCCACAGATGAGAAGGAGGAGTCTTTGCTCAGGCTCTTCAGAAGAGGCTGCTTTCTCCCAGCTTTGGCTGGAGAAGAGGTCTTGTGTACGGAGGGGAATTGAGGCTGTCTGTAGAGCTCTACATTATGCAGGTTGTACACCTGATAGACACTGGGACACTGAGAAGACAGAGGCATCACTCTGGATGATTCGCTCAAGAAAATTCCTCGCTGAGTAACATGCAGGCTCGCCTCGGACTTGTCATAGTCTAAACTGGCCCCGGGGGATCCTGGACCTGAATCACATTCAGCGTTTTGTTTGTCATCAAATTCCTGTGGCTCCATGTGCTCCACGATAGTCATGTCCATTTCATCCCACTCCCAGGAGTCCTCTGCTGGGCCGTGGAGGTCCATGAGACCAGCCTCTACAAGGTTCCCCGGGACCTTCCAAGAGACAGAGAGATAAAAAGGAGAAGCTCAAATTAAATGGTTCAAAATTATTGAAATGACAAGGTTCACTTCTGAAATCAATCAAAAAATGTATCCTGTTTTTTTTATACTGGATTAATAACTGAAATCAAATGATATCTTCTGAAAAAAATGATGCATACAGTACTTTACATTTTAGGCAGGATTCTAAATCACATAATCAGAGTATTTAAAAAGCAATGCATTCCATAGCACAACTCTCAAACAAAGTGCCATTGTCTTGAAATGTGCTTAGACACAGACATTTTGCTAAGGAGGACACAATTATACAAATTGCTTGGCATCTCGTTAATATACGAGAGAGGGCCTATTTATATTAGCCATTTTTATCTCATTAATCTAATAAAGTGGTAAATCTAACGCTTGCTATGTGGCACACCCGGTGCAATGAATTTTTATTAGATTTCTGTTTATTCTCTACTTGCTGATAAGGGAAATCCTAATGACTCTAAGCTGGGATTGCTAATGCAGGATAAAACCTTCCGTTGTGAGAACAATCAATCAGTCTAATCAAATCAAAATTATTATTATCTCTGCGCTAGCTGCCTCAGCTAACCTAGACAACACGACTAAACGTTGCACCAAGCAACTATCTAACTAACTAACTAATCAGGGGTGAGTTTTCACCACGATCATTGTTCGTCCACGCTCCGCCACTGTTTACCAAAACAGTGGTACAGTGTCCGCTTTGTTGTTGTCTGTATTGTAGATTCCCCTTTAAGATGATCTTAGTGCTCAGAAGATATCTGAACTAAAGCCGTCACCTGTAGCATTAATAACACACCTTAATAACACACATATAGTATTGAACTAAATGGTCACCAGGAGCACACAAGGAACACACAAGGAACACAGGCTAGGCAGTCTTATTGGGCACTTTATGAGCAACTAATAAGACAAGAATCCCCTTACTGACAGGAGAATAATTGCCTTTAAATAGGATCTTTTTCAAACACCTCCGCGCCACATGGAATGGTAACAGAGGAGGGCTCTCAAAATACCCAAGTTGAAAAACGTTCTCATTTTCACAAACGCTAGAAAAGGCGGGCCCTGCTAGCCCTGCAATGTCTCAGAGTGTGGGGCCGGTGTCTACAGAAGGGACTGTCGTGGCCACAGCCGTTTTATCATTGAGCACAGTATTTCATTTAGAAACAAAACCCAGCGAATATGTGTTATATTTCTCCCCTATTCTGAACACATCCTCCCGGTGAAATTGCACTTCAGCCTGCAAGGTCAGATTTCTAGTTGCTTTTGCTATTTGTCTTCTCTTCCTGTTGCACTGGAGTGGTTATAACAGAGTGGACAACCAACCAACCCAAAAACCCTGCCTGCATTGGGATTTTGTACAGGAGCTGAGGATGAAGCTTCCATCACAGCAGGGATGGGGTCAGGTAGTGAGTCATAATGTTACATTTCGGTTTCTATGGGGATTTTCTTTGGGGATAGTTTTCGAAGGGCATTTTTCACACTTTAATTCATGTACTTCAATTCACCTCCCGAATTGACTGGATTAACCCCGACCCTGGTCCACAGTAGCACGTTGCTGTCCTCCAGGAATGCGGACGAGAGGACAGAGAGAGAGACTATGGAAGTGTGTGAAGATGTCCATCTAATCTACATGAGAATAGAAGAGGTGTTGGTTGTGGCGGCCATTCTACTGAGTTACAGATTTAACGGCGATTCCATCTGTTCTCCACATTACATAAACAGACTGATGGAAACACCGGTACCTTACAGAGCAACTACTCATGTACTGCTCTAACCACTTTTTAACAAGCCTCTATTTGCAAAATTTGGAGCTGAGCCTTGTGCCATTACGCATTCATGAGCAAAATGGGGATTGTGTATAGAATAGTCTCACACTGCCAGATATCACACTCTAGAAATGTAGAACGGCTGGGGTTGAGCCTATGTACTGTATAGAATGTCATCAATGGCTATAGAGTCGCATTGTGAAGGCATGCCTTGAGATCATACAGGTAACTGCCAAAATAAAGGAAACACTTAAGTAAATGAGGGAAGTATATAGAAAGCAGGTGCTTCCACACAGGTGTGAACCACAGCTGTGAGTTAATTAAGAAATTAACATCCCATCATGCTTAGGGTCATGTATAAAAGTGCCCAGTTGCCCATTCTTTTGGCTACCATGACTAGAAGAAGAGATCTCAGTGTCTTTGAAAGAGGGGTCTCATAGGAGCATAACGGGTTTTAAAAGGGTGTGTGTGTGTTTCTCAGTCACCAGATCTCAACTCAATTGAACACTTATGGAAGATTCTGGAGAAGTGCCTGAGACGGCATTTTCCATCACCATCAACAAAATACCAAATGATGGAATATCTCGTGGAAGAATGGTGCACTTAACACATTAACGTCAGTCAATGATTCTTTGGCAACACCACCTGCTGATGTAGTGGGTTCAATGCTGGGTTCAGTCAGATGGGAAGGGACCATCTCCAACCAGCCGCCCTTCCCCCTCCTTTCATTTATCCAAGGCTGCGTACCAAAAGTAAGCAATTCACGGTAAGGTCTACACTTGTTGTATTCGGCGCGTGTGACGAATAAAGTTTGATTTGACTTGAAATGGCACCCTATTCCTTTGGGCCCTGATCAAAAGTAGCTCACTATAGGAAAAGGGTGCCATTTGGTACGTAGCCCGTATATCCAAATGTACCACAGCCACTTTCCCTGCCGTATACATCACTAGTATTACTCCATTATAGTTACAGTGCACTACATTATTACCAGGCACTGCATTATCTTCTTTTTCTCTGGCCTAAATAACTTACTCCTGGACAGTTCACTTTAAGAGGAATAATACAACTCATAAATAGGTCATTCTAGAGTTGGGGCTTCTTTAGAGGGTATAAACGGAACCTTTATGACTGAAACGGAATGTATAGCTAGCTGCTAGTATATAAATGTACATTTTAGTCATTTAGCAGACACTCTTATCCAGAGCAAATTACAGGAGCAATTAGAGTTAAGTGCCTTGCTCAAGGGCACATCGACAGATTTCTCACCTAGTCAGCTCGGGGATTCGAACCAGCGAACATTCGGTTACTGGCCCAACGCTCTTAACAGCTAGGTTATCTGCCGCCCTGTGTACAAAGTATATCCACGTGACCAGCTGTATCTAAGTGGTCAATTCTGCAATTAAGTGAGAAAAGCAGCAGACACCCAAGGTCCCTTAGGGACTGGAGTCACCCATCCCTGTACTGGGTATCTTTACAGTCAGACTTGCATGAACCGAGTTGTGCCACCCAGGCTGGGCTGAGGTCTCATCTGCTCTGAGAGGTACCTTATATATCGTATAAACTGTATACTGCTTATACCGTTATTGAGTTCCCCTATTGTGTCAGGTCAGTATCTTAACAGTATTTGAACCAAGTGGTGCCATGCAAGGCATGTCTGAGGTCTCACCTGATCTGTCCCCAGGGACCTCCGGAGGCGTGTCTGCCACTGCAGCACCTGCATGACGATGGCCTCCCAGCGACGCTCCAGGTTGACGGTGAGCAGCTGGAGCTGCAGGGCCTGTTGGTCTGAGTCTGAAACACTCTGCTGCTCCTGCAGCCGCTGGCACAACCTCAGTACAGAGGACACGCCCTTACGCCTTCCACGTACCTCCAGACACAGAGACTAGAGAGGGGTGGGCCAGAGAGAGGGGCGTGGAGGAGAGGGAGGGGGAGATGGAGAGGAGGGGTGAGGGAGAGGGAGAGAGGAGGAGAGGGAGCGGGACGAGGAGGAGAGTGAGAGAGCGAGGCGGAGAGGGAGAGAGGGAGCGAGAGAGAAAAAGAGAGTCAACATAAAACTGTAAAAAGTTTGGGAATACTCCTTTAGAGCACATTTCATAGTGTACAGTAGGTTTTAAGAGGCCTAGTTACAGTAGCCTTTGTAACCATATTAATTGGCACCATGGTGGGGAGTGGGGGACTCAGGAGAAGAAGTCATGAATACCAGCATGTGTGTACGAGTCTTTATAGTTCAAAGAGTTAGACGAAGCTGTCAAACCATTAACAGCCAAAAACCTGCTAATGAACTTAATTGAATATGGCTATGGTATATTTTTCCTCTCTCTGTAAAGCCTACAAATGTGTGATTTTAAAATTAGCATTTTATTATTCTCTTTAAAGCCGTGCTTCTTTTCCCTACTGCTCCTACTACTGCTGCTGTTTTGCTTAAATGTGGCTTAATGCAACCCAGACCCCGCAGTGTCTCAAATGGTACCCTATTCCCTATATAGTGCACTACTTTTGACCAGAACCCCTGGTCAAAAGTAGTGCACTGTTTAGGGAATAGGGCACCATTTGAGACACAGTCCCAGCCTCTCCTTTTCCCTCCACAGCCACACTTCAGGGGCGACCTGGGACTACCCTCACTACGCCCCAGACTACCCCCCTACGCCACTGATGAGGTCTCCACAACAATATGCCCTGTCAGGATTGCATGTAAATCAGGCTCCTACCCCCTTTTATGTCTGCCATAAAGAGGAGAAAGATTCAACATTAAAAGGGCAAAGCCCCCACTGTAGGCTGCTTTAACTTCAATACGCTAGCTGCTGCAGTGTGTGGTGGTATGATGTCCCATGTAATGGAACCGCAACAACCACAACACATACTAACACCTTCTTAAACAGTGAAACACCAATGTGTGTGTGGCCCAGGCCAAGACCCCCTTTTTAAATATGCAGCGATGGCATAGTGACTAGAGAACCAATGCTCCTTCCTGTCTGTGTGCAAAAGGACAAAAACATTGGAAGAACAATTTATGTAAATCCTGCTTGCTCTGAAAAGCATTCCCTTACATTTTCTTTACATTTTCCAATAAATATTAAACACTATTACATTCAAATTGGATTTTTCTCAGCAGTTTCCACCCCGTTTTAGCATATATTTACAGCCCTCCCTGGTCTTTTTAAACAGGTAATGTGATTGCAAAATGCAATGGCTGTGTTCTGAGAGGAAGGGGGAAGGTTGTTGTCAGTGATAAAGTTACCCTGTACAATAGCCATGGGTTTAGAGAGTCAGTAGCCCCTCGACAACTGACAGATTACTAAAAAACACACACATGAACTCCATCCCAAATGCCACCCTATTCCCTATTACAGTGCTCTACTTTTGACCAGGGCGCATGTTGCCATTTGAGATACACACTCAGACACACTACAGGCTCATTGCGATGGGAACCAGTAGATCCCGAAGTTGCTTGTTTCTCTCTCAGACTGGTTCTTACCTACAGGTAAGTCAAGGCAAGCAAATAATACATCTCATATTCATATCCGCTACAGTACGACTCCACACGATTACATTAGAAAGCTACAACTATGGCCAATAGCATCGTGCTAAATGGACACTGGAAGATCAAGCTTTTTACATTTCCAAACACCCTCCTCACAACTCCTTCGGCCTCATTCTTTCTGCATTGCTGCGTTTCATAAACTGATTTCCCCTCCTGATTGAGTCCTTATTGACATAGAGGCTAGGGGTATCTGCCAATATTTGCTAAAAAGCTTTTCCAAATGCATGGAGCAGTGGAGTGGGCTGTCTGCATTCCCCCTGTATGCAGAGAGAGAACCATACAATGAGTCCGTTTCAAGCCGAGATTTGGGAAGGGCTACCAGTCAGTGCTGCTAAAAAACTGGCCTCTCTCCAAGATGCTCTATTGTCCTTATCCAGATATCACAAAGCCCAACCAAAAAACACAGCAAAAACCAAAACGGCCATCTTTCAAATTAACTGGTCTGTCAAGACCACCTATCAGATGTTTTTTAATAAAGGAATCTTAAGATCAGCTGTCTGGTAATATGCGGCCCCGGTCGAGCTGGAAACACAATCTAGAGGCTGTTAGAGATGACTATTAGAGATGGCTATTCAGAGCTCATCACATGCTCCTCAGGAGTCAGGACTCTATCACAGGGCATGATCCATCTTGTGTACTGTATGAATCTGTAGTAGGTTGCAGACCCAGTCCTATTAGAGCAGGTACAGTAATAACAGCACAGGCAAATGGAGACCTCCCAAGTACGCATCTCTGTCTCTCAATGCATCCTCTTTACATAAAAGCAGGTCTACAGTAGAGGTGTAGGGTCTTAATTTGATCATTCAACATGGGATGGTTGCTTAAACAAAGATTAAGCCTAGTCCTGGACAAAAAAAGCTCTTTCAATTGAGAATCTCCATTGAGAATGCTGTTTAGTCCTGGACTAGGTTTAATCTGGAACTGGGAAACCTGCCCTAAATGAGTTTTAAAAACAGTGGTATAGTGCATACTGAAAACTTGTGAGAATTTGACTATCTGTGATATTAAAACCATACTGTCTAGAAGTCGACCGATTAATCGGAATGGCCGATTAATTAGGGCCGGTTTCAAGTTTTCATAACAATCGGAAATCAGTATTTTTGGACACCGATTTGGCCGATTTATATATATATATTTTTTTACACCTTTATTTAATCTTTATTTAACTAGGCAAGTCAGTTAAGAACACATTCTTATTTTCAATGATGGCCTAGGAACGGTGGGTTAACTGCCTCGTTCAGAGGCAGAATATACCTTGTCAGCTCGGGGGATTCAATCTTGCAACCTTACAGTTAACTAGTTCAACGCTCTAACCACCTGCCTCTTATTGCACTCCACGAGGAGACTGCCTGTTACGCGAATGCAGTAAGCCAAGGTAAGTTGCTAGCTAGCATTAAACTTATCTTATAAAAAACAATCAATCAATCATAATCACTACACGTGGTTGATGATATTACTAGTTTATCTAGCGTGTCCTGCGTTGCATATAATCGATGCGGTGCGTATCGTTGCTCCAATGTGTACCTAACCATAAACATGAATGCCTTTCTTAAGATCAATACACAGAAGTATATATTTTTAAACCTGCATATTTAGCTAAAAGAAATCCAGGTTAGCAGACAATACTAACCAGGTGAAATTGTGTCACTTCTCTTGCGTTCATTGCACGCAGAGTCAGTGTATATGCAACAGTTTGGGCCGCCTAATTTGCCAGAATTTTACGTAATTATGACATAACATTGACAGGAATACTTAGACTAATGCATGCCACCCCTTAGATAAAATACAAAACGGTTCTGTATTTCAATGAAAGAATAAACGTCTTGTTTTCAAGATGATAGTTTCCGGATTCAACCCAATTAATGACCTAAGGCTCGTATTTCTGTGTGTTATTATGTTATAACTAAGTCTATGATTTGATAGAGCAGTCTGACTGAGCGGTGGAAGGCAGCAGCAGGCTCGTAAGCGTTCATTTAAACAGCACTTTCGTGCGTTTTGCCAGCAGCTCTTCGTTGTGCGTCAAGTATTGCGCTGTTTATGACTTCAAGCCTATCAACTCCCGAGATTAGGTTTGTGTAACCGATGTGAAATGGCTAGCTTGTTAGCGGGGTGCGCGCTAATAGCGTTTCAAACGTCACTCGCTCTGAGACTTGGAGTGGTTGTTCCCCTTACTCTGCATGGGTAACGCTGCTTTGAGGGTGGCTGTTGTCGTTGTGTTCCTGGTTCGAGCCCAGGGAGGAGCGAGGAGAGGTACGGAAGCTATACTGTTACACTGGCAATACTAAAGTGCCTATAAGAACATCCAATAGTCAAAGGTATATGAAATACAAATGGTATAGAGAGAAATAGTCCTATAATTCCTATAATAACTACAACCTAAAACTTCTTACCTGGTAATATTGAAGATTCATGTTAAAAGGAACCACCAGCTTTCATATGTTCTCATGTTCTGAGCAAGGAACTTAAATGTTAGCTTTCTTACATGGCACGTATTGCACTTTTACTTTCTTCTCCAACACTTTGTTTTTGCATTATTTATTTGAGGCTAAATTGATTTTATTGATGTATTATATTAAGTTAAAATAAGTGTTCATTCAGTATTGTTGTAATTGTCATTATTACAAAAAAATAAAAAATTCATCGGTATTGGCTTTTCTGGTCGTCCAATAATCGGTATCGGTATGGCGTTGAAAAATCATAATCGGTCGACCTCTACTAGTGTCTATGCAACAACTATCAGGAATCAAGGTAAGACCCAAGTGCAGACTGTGAAGTTAACAATGTTATTGTAACCACAGGGGCAGGCAAACGACAAGACAGGCAGGGGTCCATAATCCAGAGTAGAGGCCAAGGTACAGGACAGCAGGCAGGCTCCGGTGGGTAATCCAGAGGTGGAGCAAAGGTACAGGACAGCAAGCAGGCTGCATGGCAGGAAATGCAGATGAGCTTCATGATGAACATAAATTCACTGAAAACCCACACTAATACACAGTTATATTAACAGTAATGCATATTTCATGTAGGATCATTTTGGCCAGCTAGTAGCCTAACCACAGATCAAGCAACATTATGGACTAAACGTTCAAATCCTGTTGCTGCAGGATTATCTTGCTGCGAATTAAGATCCTACAACTGTACCTTCAAGAGCGAGATTTTGGTTACATTTCCCCTAATAAAATCCACAATAATTTTCAGAGAAAGTACTACTCCATGATATGACATTATAAAAAAAATAAAAAGAGACCTCAAAATAACACCATTCTACAGCCAGTGGTTCAATAAGAAATTGTGGTCAGAGTGTATGTCGCAAAATGTTGTTTGCTGTTCTCTAAAAGAACATATCGACAGCTCTCCTTCTATCCTTTACATCCTCAGTCTGTCCATTTTCAATACATGTGGACAAGATGGCGATGACAAGGACAAACGAGACGCTCTCCAGTTGAAAGGAACAGAAACAGGGATTTAACTCTGACAGTGACCCAGTGGATATTCAATCAATTACCATTAATTAGAAATCTCTGATTAATTCTATTTGTTGATTAAGTCAATTAAAACCACAAGCACTTGTTATCTCAAATGAGTGTAATGAATTCTTGTTCCCACACACATATTCCCATAGTTTAGACTCACTGCCTCCAGCTCAATCCTTTCTGTCACTTACTGCCAGCGTCTCTCTCTCTCTCGCTCTCTCTCTCTCTCTCTCTCTCTCTCTCTCATACAACACTAGGAAGACACCTGAGTGTCTGACAGGGAATTAACTTGGGTAATAGACTGATTGACAAATAGTTAGGGGGTTGTATAACGAGATACATCTAAGCCAACAGGAACCTGTGTACCCTCAGGTCTGGAGGGAAGCTAAAGTCATTCCGCTGCCCAAGAATAGCAAATCGCCCTTTACTGGCTCAAACAGCCCACCAATCAGCCTGCTACCAACCCTTAGTAAACTTTTGAAAAAAATTGTGTTGGACCAGATACAATGCTATTTCACAGTAGACAAATTACAACAGACTTTCAGCACGCTTATAGGGTAGGTGCGGGGACGGGTACTCTACACGTAGGGCAAATGGCTGCTACTGAAAAAAACAGATGTGTTATGGCTTTACATCCTCTGCTATATCATGTATCAAAAGTTACCTGTCTAACAGAACACAGAGGGTGTTCTTTAATGGAAGCCTCTCCAACATAACCAAGGTGGAGTTGGGCATTCCCCAGGGCAGCTGGCTAAACCTCAACTCAATCTTGCAATGAATCTTGCAATGTGGAAATTGAGGAAAATTGAGGAGACTAAACTGTTTGGCGTAAATGTCATGGTCAAAACATATTGACACAATGGTAGCTAAGATGGGGAGAGGTCTGTTTGTAATAAAAAGCTGCTCTGCTTTCTTCACATCGCTATCAACAAATCAAGTCCTACAGGCCCTAGTTTTATCACACCTGGACTACTGCCCAGTTATATGGTCAAGTGCCACAAAGAGGGACATAGGCAAATTACAGTTGGCCCAGAACAGAACAGCACGGCTGGCCCTTAAATGTACATGGAGAGCTAACATCAATAAGATGCATGTCACTCTCTCCTGGATCAAAGTAGAGGAGAGATTGATTGCATCACTGCTTGTCTTTGTGAGAGGTATTGACATGCTGAAAGCACTGAGACACCCATGCAAAACCCACAAGACATGCCACCGGGGGTCTCTTCAGAGTCCCCATGTCCAGAACATAACTTTCGACAATGCATGTTATTACACAAAGCCATGGCTACATGGAACTCTATTCCACATCAAGTAACTCAAGGAAGCAATAAAATCAAGATAAAAAACAGACTACATCTTATGGAACAACGCAGACTGTGAAGAGACACACACGCTAACACACACACACTTTCTACAAACACATACTGTACATTGTAATGTTGTAATATTGTTACATTGTGGTATTATACATTTTATATTGTTGATATGTAGTGGTGGATTAGTGGTGTAATAATGTGTTGTACATCTACTGTTTATTGAAACAATTTTGTGATGTAACTGCCTTAATCCCAGGAAGAGTATCTGCTGCATCATGGGGATCCGTAATAAATACAAAAATTACAGGTGTTTTAAAATCCTAACTAACTGCCCCCCTGTTGATTCCAATCTAAATGTTCAGACGTACATTGTTGGCTAAAAGCTACAATAATACATAATTGGCATGTTCATTGTATTTATAAGTCTGGAAGTTTGGACAAATGGCGCCTGAAGAAATGGCAGCTGTTGTACGGGCGCCTAACCAATTGTGCTATTATGAAGGGTTTTTTTCACGTAATTTTTAAGTTATGCTGTACATAATGTTTCTGCCATCGTAATTTATGGCAAAAAAAAGAGCTTCTGGATATCAGGACAGCGATCACTCACCTTGGATTAGACAAAGATGTTTTCTTCAACAAGCAGGACGCACAGGATGTACAACAGACACCCGACAAGGCCAATATCCCCGTCATTGGCAGGAGAAAGAGATGCAGGTACAGAGGACACAGGGAGGGGTGCCTTGTAAGGATCCACCAACGGCGAATGGGAAATAGGCCTTTACTATTAATGTTACTTGCCAACGTACAATCATTGGACAACAAATTAGACAAGGTACGATCACGAATATCCTACCAGCGGGACATCAAAAACTGTAATATCTTATGTTTCACCGAATTGTGCCTGTGGTCAGATGACGCAGATGCTAAGCTACAGGACTGTTTTGCTAGCACAGACTGGATAATGTTCCGGGATTCCTCCGATGGCAATGAGGAGTACACCACATCAGGCACTGGCTTCATCAATAATTGCATCAATGAAGTTGTCCCCACAGTGACTGTAAGTACATACCCCAACCAGAAACCATGGACTACAGGCAACATCCGCACTGAGCTAAAGGGTAGTGCTGCCGCCTTCAAGGAGAGGGACTCTAACCCAGACGCTTATAAGAAATCCCGCTATGCCCTCAGACGAACCATTAAACAGGCAAAGCATCAATACAGGACTAAGATCGAATCGTACTACACCGGCTCCAACGCTCGTCGGATGTGGCAGGGCCTGCAAAATATTACAGACTACAAAGGGAAGCACAGCCGCGAGCTAAATCACTTCTATGATTGCTTCGAGGCAAGCAATACTGAGGCATGCATGAGAACATCAGCTGTTCCGGACGACTGCGTGATCACGCTCTCCGTAGCTGACATGAGTAAGACATTTAAACAGGTCAACATTCACTAGGCCGCTGAGCCAGATTACCAGGACGGGTGCTCTGGGCATGTGCTGACCAACTGGCAGGTGTCTTCACTGACATTTTCAACATGTCCCTGATTGAGTCTGTAATACCAACATGTTTTAAGCAGACCACAATAGTCAATGTGCCCATGAACACTAAGGTAACCTGCCTAAATGACTACAGACCTGTAGCACTCACGTCCGTAGCCATGAAGTGCTTTGAAAGGCTGGTCATGGCTCACATTAACACCATTATCCCAGAAACCCTGGACCCACTCCAATTTGCATACCGCTCAAACAGATCCACAGATGATGCAATCTCTATTGCACTCCACACCTGGACAAAAGGAACACCTACATGAGAATGCTATTCATTGACTACAGCTCAGCATTCAACACCATGGTGCCTTCAAAGCTCATCACTAAGCTAAGGATCCTGGGACTGAACAGCTCCATCTGTAACTGGATCCTGGACTTCCTGACGGGCCGCCCCCAGATGGTAAGGGTAGGTAACAACAATCTGCCACACTGATCCTCAACACTGGAGCCCCTCAGGGGTGCATGCTCAGTCCCCTCCTGTACTCCCAGTTCACTCATGACTGCACGGCCAGGCACGACTCCAACACCATCATTAAGTTTGCAGACGACACAACAGTGGTAGGCCCGGATCACTGACAACGACGAGACAGCCTATAGGGAGGAGGTCAGAAACCTGGCTCGCTGGTGCCATCCCTCAACGTAAACAAGACAAAGGAAAGGATTGTGGACTACAGGAAAAGGAGGCCCGGGCACGCCCCCATTCTCATCGACGGGGCTGTAGTGGGGCAGGTTGAGAGCTTCAAGTTCCTTGGTGTCCACATCACCAACAAACTAGAATGGTCCAAACACACCAAGACAGTCGTGAAGAGTGCATGACAAAGCCTATTCCCCCAAAGGAAACAAAAAAAGATTTGGCATGGGTCCTCAGATCCTCAAAAATTTCTACAGCTGCAACATCGAGAGCATCCTGGTTGCATCACTGTCTGGTATGGCAACTGCTCAGCTTCCGACCGCAAGGCACTACAGAGCGTAGTGCGTACGGCCCAGTACATCACTGGAGCTAAGCTGCCTGCCATCCAGAACCTCTATACCAGGCGGTGTTAGAGAAAGGCCCTAAAAATGGTTCAAGACTCCAGCCACCCCAGTCATAGACTGTTCTCTCTGCTACTGCATGGCAAGCGGTACCGGAGCACCAAGTCTAGGACCAAAAGGCTGTATGGCTAATCAAATGGCTGCCCGGACTATGCATTGTGTCACTTTAAATAATGCTACACGTACATATTACCTCAAATAGCCAGACTAACCAGTGCACCCACACATTGACTCTGTACTGGTACCATCTGTATATAGCCTCGCTACTGTTATTTTTTACTGTTTTACTTATCTATTGTTTACCTAATACCTATTTTTTACTTAAAAACTGCACTGTTGGTTAAGGGCTTGTAAGTAAGCATTTTACTGTAAGGTTGTATGTAATACTGTTGTATTCAGCGCACGTGACAAATACACTTTGATTTGATTTCTTATGACAACAAGTACTATTTTATATTGACATGGAATCTCAATTCAGGAAGCATAACGGCATAGCCACTATATCATCAAAATGCCCTTGTTGTTAGTGTGGTTGAAGATGGTGTAGGAAGGCAAGACTTCGTGCATCAGGTGAATTGAAGATGCCTCAATGCAAGTAAACCAAACAGGACTGACCAGCAAGCCAAAACACAGTAGTTTAGTGCACAACATCCCAGCATCCAGCCTTTCCTTCGCCTGTCAACATACATACAGCAGCATTAATGAGAAACCAGTAGACGACATCTTCATAATGTAGCCATACTATAACCCCAGTTTAATTGAATTAAAAGGCTTTTAAGATATGGTATTCCAGACTTCCCAGAGGGGGACTAAAATTAGGCTCTTTTGTGTTCGGACTGCTCTGGGGGGCCAGACAGTTCAATTTAGTCACAGCTTCCATTTAATAATACCTTTCTCCCACCACTGTCTCTCAACCATATTGCTTCTTTTTGAAGGTTAAACATTGCCTATCTGTTAGAAAACATTCCCACAGATTACATGCCAAGCTTTGGCATTAAGGGATGAGTATTTTACCCACAAACCAAACATCCTCCCCCATAATCTGTTGTAATACGAAATGTTTTAAAGAAGGATTAGATTGATAATATGTCACTGAGGAAGACGTAGAGTGTTCTATTTCACAATTATCTCCTCCTGTTCACATTGAATTGCTCCCTCCTACCATCTCAAGCAAAGAGAGCTAATTCGTTTTAATCTCTCCCCGTAAGAAGCCCCAATTTTCATTGAGGTCAAACTTTGGCTCGTGCGGCATGAATCAAACCATCCCATTTCTTAATTCTCACCAGAACCTCATTTCTATTTTTAGTATTTTTCGACTAGAGAAATGGATTACCGACTTGTTCCAAGTGGAGTTCCTTTCTCTGTTTGACAGACTGCAGTGACCTCCCCCTATCTCCTCCACACTCTGAGAGCAGTGAGATGCCACCATAGATTTAGAGATATCAGCTCTAACGTCAGTTTCTACCTTGTTTAAAAAAAAATGTATCTAGAAGCCAACGTGGGGCCGGGATCTCACCTGGGGGGTCAGGCCCAATCTCTTCTCATCTCTCTGCCTGCTCTGGGTCCATCTACACCCTTCAACCCCCTCTCTCTGACTGACCTCCTCCCTACAGCACAGCCCCCACTCTGAGCCTCTACGTTATTCTAGGCCACTGTGGCCGGCGTCCCGCTAATAAAATATGACAGCCAGGATATAATATCAATACTTTCTCCATGATTAGGAATAAAGAACTCCTGTTCTTTGCCAAGTGCTAACTACATTAGAGGGGCTGTCTGATTGCGTAGCTTCACATGTGAGAGAAGCGCCAAACGCAGCGTTAGATTCTCATCAGGTCTTAATGGGGAGCAGACAGGTGACGGCGCTGGAACGACACACTCATTACTGGACACGCACACCGGACGGACCCACCCAGCGTTTTTAGTTTTGAACATACCTCTGGTGTCTGACCAGTTTGAATATCCCCCTATTACATTGACAGTCTCTCATAATTATCATAACATTATTATCATGTTGAGGTTATTTGTTTGCCTTCTCACATTAGTGGGGATGAATGGGTGTTATTCATAAGGTATTAGTTACGTCCTCTTCAACATCCTCACAGCTTGATCTTTATTTTCCTGGATGAAGGTATAACGTGGGATCCACTGCTAGTTGAATGTGTTTAAGCGTTTTTGGTTGGGTGCGTTCGTTTCTAAGTGTGGCGGTAATCGTGTTATGAAGATTAGATGGGAGATGGTTAATGCTTTGTGATGCACCCAGAAGAAACTCTCCGAGAGGATATTCAGGTAAAGATCCTGAATAGAGTAATACTGTATTTTGGACATCACTGCATCAGACATGGGGACCAGTTCACGTGTTATTTGTGTTGACATTCGCCATATTCCAACCGAGTATTGTTCTAGAAACATTAGAATGATTTTCAGGTTCAAATTGTACCATAATATTGTTTTGGATTTTCTGTGTTTGGAAAAACAAATCAGTATAATCACACAAAAAAGAATGATTTTGATATACAGTGCATTCAGAAAGTATTCAGGCCCCTTGACTTTTTCCACATTTTGTTACGTTACAGCCTTACTCTAAAATGTATTGAATAGCTTTTTTTCTCATCAATCTACACACAATACCCCATAATGACAAAGCAAAAACAAGTTTTTAGAAAACTGTGCAAATGTATTACATTTTTTAAACTGAAATATCACAATTACATAAGTACTCAGACCCTTTACTCAGTACTTTGTTGAAGCACGTTTGGAAGTGATTACAGCCTCGAGTCTTCTTGAGTAAGACGCTACAAGATTGGCACATCTGTATTTGGGGAGTTTCTCCCATTTTTCTCTGCAGATCCTCTCAAGCTCTGTCAGGTTGGATAGGGAGCGTTGCTGCACAGCTATTTTTAGGTCTCTCCAGAGATGTTCGATTGGGTTCAAGTCCGGGCTCTGGCTGAGCCACTCAAGGACATTCAGAGATTTGTCCCGAAGCCACTCCCACATTGTCTTGGCTGTGCGCATAGGGTCGTTGTCCTGTTGGAAGGTGAACTTTCACTACAATCGGTCATTCTGAGCGCTCTGGAGCAGGTTTTCATTAAGGATCTCTCTGTATTTTGCTCTGTTAATCTTTCCCTTAATCCTGACTAGTCTCCTAGTTCCTGCCGCTGAAAAGCATCCCCACAGTATGATGCTGCCACCACTATGCTTCACCGTAGGGATGGTGCAATGTTTCCTCCAGACATGACGCTTGCGATTCAGGCCAAAAAGTTCAATCTTGGTTTCATCAGACCAATCTTGTTTCTCATGGTCTGATTGTCCTTTAAGTGCCTTTTGGCAAACTCCAAGTGGGCTGTCATGTGCCTTTTACTGAGGAGTGGCCTCCGTCTGGCCACTCTACCATAAAGGCCTGATTGGTAGAGATGGATGTCCTTCTGGAAGGTTCTCCCATCTCAACAAAGGAACTCTGGAGCTCTTTCAGAGTGACCATCGGGTTCTGGGTCACCTCCCTGGCCAAGGCCCTTCTCCCCCGATTGCAAAGTTTGTCAGCCCTAGGAAGAGTCTTGGGGGTTCCAAATATCGTCCATTTAAGAAATATGGAGGCCAATGTGTTCTTGGGGACCTTCAATTCTGCAGAAATGTTTTGGTAACCTTCACCAGATCTGTGCCTCGACACAATCTACGGACAATTCCTTCGACCTCATGGCTTGGTTTTTGCTCTGACATGCACTGTCAACTGTTAGACCTGATATAGACAGGTGTGTGCCTTTCCAAATCATGTCCAATCAATTTACCACAGGTGGACTCCAATCAAGTTGTAGAAACATCTCAAGGATGATCAATCGAAACCAGATGCACCTGAGTTAAATTTCGAGTCTCGTAGCAAAGGGTTTGAATAGTTATGTAAATAAGGTATTTCTGTTTTTATTTGTAATAAATGAGCAACATTTTCTAAAAACCTGTTTTCGCTTTGTCATTATGAGGTATTGTGTGTAGATAAATGTGGGGAAAAAAATCATTTTATGAATTTTAGAATAAGGCTGTAAAATAACAAAATGTGGATCTGAATACTTCCGAATGCATTGTATACTGTATACTGTTCATTCTCCTTGTATTGTTCCCAACACCACAGATACTTGCCGTGTGTCGAGAGTAGTCTAGTCTAGAGAACTACAGCACAGTACTGTATGTATCTGACTGACAGCCTCTACTCTAGAGAACTACAGTACTGTACTGTATATACCGGACTGACAGTCTCTAGTCTAGAGAACTACAGAACTGAACTGTATGTACCTGACTGACAGCCTCTATTCTAGAGAACTACAGAACTGAACTGTATGTACCTGACTGACTGAGCCTCTAGTCTAGAGAACTGAACTGTATGTACCTGACTGACTGAGCGTCTAGTCTAGTGAACTACAGAACTGAACTGTATGTACCTGACTGACTGAGCCTCTAGTCTAGTGAACTACAGAACTGAACTGTATGTATCTGACTGACATCCTCTATTCTAGAGAACTACAGCACTGTACTGTATGTATCTCACTGACAGCCTCTATTCTAGAGAACTACAGCACTGTACTGTATGTACCTGACTGACTGAGCCTCTAGTCTAGAGAACTGAACTGTATGTACCTGACTGACTGAGCCTCTAGTCTAGTGAACTACAGAACTGAACTGTATGTACCTGACTGACTGAGCCTCTAGTCTAGTGAACTACAGAACTGAACTGTATGTATCTGACTGACATCCTCTATTCTAGAGAACTACAGCACTGTACTGTATGTATCTGACTGACAGCCTCTATTCTAGAGAACTATAGAACTGAACTGTATGTACCTGACTGACTGAGCCTCTAGTCTAGTGAACTACAGAACTTAACTGTATGTACCTGACTGACAGCCTCTAATCTAGAGAACTACAGAACTGAACTGTATGTACCTGACTGACTGAGCCTCTAGTCTAGTAAACTACAGAACTGAACGGTATGTACCTGACTGACTGAGCCTCTAGTCTAGTGAACTACAGAACTGAACTGTATGTACCTGACTGACAGCCTCTACTCTAGAGAATTACAGAACTGAACTGTATGTACCTGACTGACTGAGCCTCTAGTCTAGTGAACTACAGAACTGAACTGTATGTACCGGACTGACAGCCTCTACTCTAGAGAACTACAGAACTGAACTGTATGTATCTGACTGACAGCCTCTACTCTAGAGAACTACAGAACTGAACTGTATGTACCTGACTGACTGAGCCTCTAGTCTAGTAAACTACAGAACTGAACTGTATGTACCTGACTGACTGAGCCTCTAGTCTAGTGAACTACAGAACTGAACTGTATGTACCTGACTGACTGAGCCTCTAGTCTATTGAACTACAGAACTGAACTGTATGTACCGGACTGACAGCCTCTACTCTAGAGAACTACAGAACTGAACTGTATGTACCTGACTGACAGCCTCTACTCTAGAGAACTACAGAACTGAACTGTATGTACCTGACTGACAGCCTCTACTCTAGAGAACTACAGAACTGAACTGTATGTATCTGACTGACAGCCTCTATTCTAGAGAACTACAGAACTGAACTGTATGTACCGGACTGACAGCCTCTATTCTAGAGAACTACAGAACTGAACTGTATGTACCTGACTGACAGCCTCTACTCTAGAGAACTACAGAACTGAACTGTATGTATCTGACTGACAGCCTCTAGTCTAGTGAACTACAGAACTGAACTGTATGTACCGGACTGACAGCCTCTACTCTAGAGAACTACAGAACAGAACTGTATGTATCTGACTGACAGCCTCTAGTCTAGTGAACTACAGAACTGAACTGTATGTACCGGACTGACAGCCTCTACTCTAGAGAACTACAGAACAGAACTGTATGTATCTGACTGACAGCCTCTACTCTAGAGAACTACAGAACTGAACTGTATGTACCTGACTGACTGAGCCTCTAGTCTAGTAAACTACAGAACTGAACTATATGTACCTGACTGACTGAGCCTCTAGTCTAGTGAACTACAGAACTGAACTGTATGTACCTGACTGACAGCCTCTACTCTAGAGAACTACAGTACTGAACTGTATGTACCTGACTGACAGCCTCTACTCTAGTGAACTACAGAACTGTACTGTATGTATCTGACTGACAGCCTCTATTCTAGAGAACTACAGAACTGAACTGTATGTACCGGACTGACAGCCTCTATTCTAGAGAACTACAGAACTGAACTGTATGTATCTGACTGACAGCCTCTATTCTAGAGAACTACAGTACTGAACTGTATGTACCTGACTGACAGCCTGTACTCTAGTGAACTACAGTACTGTACTGTATGTACCTGACTGACTGAGCTCTGCCTCCTGCTGAGATGTGTTCAGCCCAACTGTAATGGGGCCAAGTCTGGATATTGAATCCATTTACAGCAGAATTGCCCAAAACAGATAGATGATCATTAAATGGTCCTCTTTCTCTTTTTATTTTGTATTTGTATCTCTTTTTCTATTTAGTGCCATGGCTCCTCTGTCCATACACATTGCAGTTATCAATATTTTAATCTTTTTTCCTCAGGCGTTTTCTCAAGAAATCAATGCTTCCCCTCTGTGCAGTGTGACATCTTATCAAAAGAAAAGTCTTCTTTTATAAAGTGTTATTTCTCTCAGCGTTGACTCCATATATATTTAAGGTTTCTTCCCTCTATCGCTAGTAGTCACTCAGCGGGATGAAAGCAATCTCAACTCCACAACCTGTGTTGTGACACGGCCTGATTAATATCCTGTGTTGTTCCTCAAGCTTTTTAAGTCAAATAATAGTTTCTTTGAGATTTGCTTTAGTCAAAATAGCTTTATTTTATTTATTTTCTCAAGAATTAGTTTAATTACAAATATATATACACAGTATTACTGAATTTGAAGTGAAAACCAGACACTCAAAGCTGCCTGTTTTGGAGTATTTGACACTAGGTACAGGTACAGTAACTCCCAAAATAAAGAAAACACTTAAATTAGGGATAAGTATATTGAAAGCAGGTGCTTCCACACAGGTGTAGTTCCTGAGTTAAAGACATGCTCTGGTACTTTGGCGAATAGTAAGTATTTTTGAAACCTCGCGCTTTGGCCTGGATGTGTCAATGTGTAGTTCATACATTAATAATATATGAGCAGAATAACTGTATGACCTCAATTAGCCACAAAATCCCTGGATTGAAAGCGACTGTTTTCTGGAAGCTGTGCAGCGCCATTTTACCTACATTTACCCCCAGACACCTGGGCCAGACACCTGGGCCAGACACCTGGGCCAGACACCTGGGCCAGACACCTGGGCCAGACACCTGGGCCAGACACCTGGGCCAGATACCTGAGCCAGACACCTGGGCCAGACACCTGGGCCAGACACCTGGGCCAGACACCTAGCATTTCGAGTTTCAGCTAATGAGCTTCAGCGCTACGTCATTTAAGTGACAGCTAGCAAGACACACACACAGCAGAGCCAGAGAGAGAACAATGATGTGGTGCACATATCTACAATTTTCAGGGACCACTTTTGTCTCGTGGGCGCTACATTCAGAACTACTGGGCTAAAAAGTATAGAAAAATACCGGAGAACATCTTTAATTAAAGAATCAACACCCATCATGCTTAGGGTCATGTATAAAAATGCCCAGTTGTCCATTATTTTGGCTACCATGTCTAGAAGAAGAGATCTCATTGACTTTGAAAGAGGTGTCTCGAAGGAGCATAGGGCATTTAAAGGGTGTCTGTATGTGTGATGGAATTGTTAGTGGAGGAATGGTATCACATCCCTCCAATAGAGTTCTAGACACTTGTAGAATCTAGGCCAAGGTGCATTAAAGCTGTTCTGGCTCGTGATGGCCCAACACCCTATTATGACACTATGTTGGTGTTTCCTTGATCTGTGATGATATATGATATATGATAATTCACACCTTCATTCTTCATACCTACAGTAGCATTCCTCAGAGCACCTAGGCCTCTAGTACATGGATATTCAACCTGGGGTCCGTGGACCTCTAGTGCAAGGGGGTCTGCGGAAAAATATTATCGTGTAAATACAGTGCATTCGGAAAGTATTCAGACCCATGGACTTTTTACACATTTTGTTTCGTTACAGCCTTATTCTAAAATGGATTAAAAAACTTTTTTCCCTCATCAGTCTACACACAATAACCCACAATGGCAAAGCAAAAAAACAGACGTTTTTTTTACATTTTAGCAAAACAGAAATACCTTATTTACATAAAAATTCAGACCCTTTGCTATGAGACTCGGAATTGAGCTCAGGTGCATCCCGAGAACCTTCCAGAAGGACAACCATCTCTGCAGCTCTCTACCAATCAGGTCTTTATGGTAGAGTGGCCAGACGGAAGCCACTCCTCAGTAAAAGGCACATGACAGCCCGCTTGGAGTTTGCCACAAAAAGAAACTAAAGGACTCAGAGAAACAAGATTCTCTGGTCTGACGAAACCAAAACATTCTGGCCTGAATGTCAAGCGTCATGTCTGGAGGAAACCTTGCACAATCCCTATGGTGAAGCATGGTGGTGGCAGCATCATGCTGTAGGGATGTTTTTCAGAGGCAGGGACTAGGAGACTAATCAGGATCGAGGAAAAAGTACAGAGAGATCCTTGATGACAACCTGCTCCAGAGTGCTCAGACTGTGGTTGAAGGTTCATCTTCCAACAGGACAATGACCCTAAGCATACAGCCAAGACAATGCAGGAGTGGCTTCGGGACAAATCTCTGAATGTCCTCGAGTGGCCCAGCCAGAGCCTGGACTTGAATTAGATCGAAAATCTCCTGAGACCTGAAGATAGCTGTGCAGCGATGCTCCCCATCTAACATGACAGAGCTTGAGAGGATCTGTAGAGAAGAATGGGGTTATTTCCCCAAATAAAGGTGTGCCAAGCTTGTAGCATCATCTCAAATATAAAATATATTTGGATTTTGTTTAACACTTTTTTGGTTACTACATGATTCTGTATGTGTTATTTCATAGTTTTGATGTCTTCACTGTTATTCTACAATGTAGAAAATAGTAAAATAAAGAAAAACCATTGAATGAGTAGGTGTGTCCAAACCTTTGACTGGTACTGTATGAAAATGTGATATTTAATTCTACAAAAAAAAATGTAATAACCTGATTTTGCTTTGTCATTATAGGATATTTTGTGTTGATTGATGAGATTTTTTATAATTATTTTTATTCATTTTGAATAAGGCTGTAACTTAACAACAAAATGTGGAAAAAGTCAAGGGGTCTGAATATTTTCCAAATGCACTGTATTTAAAAAAGAAGTGGTAGAAAAGAAGAAAATATATTCTAACGATGTCAACTTTATTTCTCAACTCCTAATATTGAGCAATTTACCCTCATTCGAGCCAATTACACTCACTGGAGTATCTGACATAGTCTTTGAAAAAGCACCAGTGAGTACCCATTGCGGCAAGTGCCGCTGGCTGCTGGTAAGCTTTCTTGACTTGGACATAAGGTTTTTGCCAATGTAACAAGTGTTGAATTTCATGTAATATAATTACGCAAAATCAGAATAGTTCCCATGTCTGATATTAGTGTACATTATTTTTGTTGTTGTGAGTGCCCCTTGTAAATAGTGCTCACGTCTTCTCCTTCTCTATTGTCCCTCATAAACATCCCATGCACCCCCTTACCTCTTCCCTTTCTACTGTATCCCTGTGGAAGTGGTAGGCTACTGTAAAATTGTCCCTTGAAAATCATTACCATTATCAATACGTTAAAACACTTCTCAATGAGTTTATATGGTCATTGACAGTGTATTATATTGGTCTCCCACCATTCTGTTGTGATATATATGCACATCAGTCATCTAGCTACTGTACTTTTCTCTGTACATGTCGTCATTGGGCTGGCATGGCTATTCATGTCCCCTTTCGTTGTTCATTTGAACTTTGCAGAGAGGTACAAGGGCGGCACAGCATTTGTTTCTGGAAGTTTTTCCTGTCATTATCTGAGAGGAAAAGATCAAGACCAACCCTGACCATTCGGTCATCTCCACCGGTCACACCAACACATGGTTAACCTTTGTTAAACCAGTTCAACAGCTGTATTAGTCAACATATCGTTTGGAGATGCAGTACCTTTCTAGCTAATAGTTAGCTATGTTAGCGCTTATACTTACTATACCCCAGTATAATGTGGGGAGGGCAAAATAATGAAACACCATTTACCAAGTTAATTTTAAAATGCTGATTACTTCGCATTGCCCTTATCATTCACCTGATGACAAGACGAGGACAAATGTTTTGGGCTGATGCATGATGGGGGTCCCTGGGTCGCTGGTTTGCTTGGGGTCCCTGGGAAAGAAAAGGTTGAAGACCCCTTCCATAGTAGTCAGTGTCTTTTTAAAGGAGCCCAGACCAGGTGAAAGTTAGACCCAGATCAGTAGTAGTGCTATGACAGTGTTATGCCCAGGGGGCCTTCATCTACTCTGGATGTATGTGTGTGTGTGTGTGTGTGTGTGTGTGTGTGTGTGTGTGTGTGCAGTGCTCAGTCTCTACCTTGAAGTGCTGCAGCTGGGTGGAGGCCTGCAGGTCCTGCTCTGCTTCCTGCCTCAGACAGGAGTTGAAGATGAACAGCTCTGTGTCTCTCAGCCACACCTTCAGATCCTTGATCCTGCCCTCCAGCCGGCCCAGCAGGCTGCTGGTATGAGGGGACAGGGCAGAGCGAGGGTCCTGGGATGGGCTGGTGCTCCCCACAGACTCCCCCAGGATCTTCTGAGGAGGCCAAGAGGAGAGGAGGAAGGAGAGTTAGAGACTGTGACAGTATGTACAATCATTTCAGAGCGGTACAGAGTACTGTTGTATCAATATACTGACAGCAGGTGGGAAATATACTGCAACATTATTGTGATCTGATAGCCCTCTCCGTTTGACACTTCTTTCCCTCCTGGCAATGCGACATTCTAGCAAAAAGCTCATGAAGTTGTCTATTTCAATAAGCAAATAAATGTGCAGATGTTGTTACTATCAACAAGTCTCAAACAGTGCTGATCATACCACGATTATTGCTACGTTCTAAAGATGAAGGCGGCTAATTCTGGACGTATTTTCAGTACAGCCGTATATTCCGCGTTGCCTCTCAGAGAATCACACAGAAAGGAGTAGATAACAATCAGAAGCACAAATACCCTCCAACGATTTCCCAAATAGGACTCTGCTGAGCAATTTCCCCCTCCTTCTATAACAGAGCAAACAGCACCACGCTGTGTATAGCCCCAGCCTGACAGACACTGGCTGTGACCAAAATAGCACCCTATACCCTACATAGCACACTACTTTTGACCAGTGCCCTGGTCATAAGTAGGGCACTATGAAGGGTATAGGGTGCCATTTGGGACTCGACCACTGACATGTGAGTGAGTTCCCACCTGCCTGGGAAATGAGAGCTACGCTATAGCTACTTTTGGAGCCAGAGTGTCTGAGTCTCACACACACACACACACACACACACACACACACACACACACACACACACACACACACACACACACACACACACACACACACACACACACACACACACACACACAGGGGTTGAACTCTGTATGCAGAGGAGCCCAATTGTAGAGTGGCAAAACACTCCATTATCCAATTAATACACACACTGGTTGGTTTAATTGGCAGTCCTTTGTGTTGGTGCTGTGTGCTGGTGGATGTTTTGCAAGCTGTAATGGAAACAGATGTGATTATGAGTGAGTGAGTCAGCAATGAAGTGGCCATTTTGGGGCTAGATCGCTGGCTGGCTGCACCCATTAAACACTGTGTGTGTTGATCCTCCATTACAGCTCTTTCTTTATTAGCCTCCACACCTGTGTGGCTGTCAGAGAACGTGTTAACGGCCGACCAGAGTCTATGACTAGACGGGTTTGACTTGCATGTTTTAGAGTCACTGTGAGAAACAAATGATCACTTAATACTACAGTGGTGTGATGTGAAATGATGGAGTAGGAAGTGAAAAATAGGAGAGGACACCTAGCTTTAAGATATTGTCAGTGAGGTGATATGAGTCACACATATCCCTAAACAATTCCACTGATTGGGATTTTAAATATTGATTCCAATAGATTATCTGTACCTCACAACTCCATAAGTGTCCTTTGGGCTTACTGAAGTGGCTGCCTCCCAGCAAAGAGCATCGTATTTGTTCCCTCCCTTAAAAAGAATCCCTCCCTGACATTCTCTCTCTCTCATTCTGTTTCATTTTCTCTTCCCTCTCCTCTCCTCGTTTGAATATCGATAATTTGAAAGCACCCAATGAACTCCAGATATAGCCATTGTTTTTGCCCTGTGATGAACAGAGCTCTGCAGAGAGAGAGAGAGGTGAATCCAAATGCCCTTGGAGGGTCAGGGATACAAAAAAAGGAATTTATTGCCACTTTATTTTGTTCTGGAACAGTTTGCAATCATAAATTCTTCATAAGCAGAATACTTCAGAGAATGGTCTGTCTTCATAAATATATACGACAGAGGACATCAATTTCATTTAATTCACAATTTGTGTCAGCACAGCAGATGCCAATGCCTGACTTGATAGGGTTGTTTAATATGCAATTGAGACGGCGTAATGTGCAGTGCAGGGAGCAGAAATTCGCAGATTAAACTCCCCGCACCACTGCCATTTCATTCTAGCGGCTCTCTGCCCGTTGCCACTCACCACAGACCAAAGAAATATTCCTTCGCTAAACAGAACTTTGTTTATGCATGAGCATCCTGTTCAAAACGTCACACATTTATTTGGGATCTCAGTAGAACTTTAATCAGCGCTGATTGCTGTGGTGGAAGAGAAAACGTGTTCGTTTGTTGTTTAATTTCCAAACAGCATCTCTTTAGCTTGGGAAAGGAATACATATGTTTATCTAGCTGAAACCAAGCCACTCTCACACACACACACACACACACACACACACACACACACACACACACACAGAGTCATTTCTTCTATGCGACAGTGCGCATTGTTTTACGTCTATGTATTCATGTGTTATAGCGAAAATATGTCTTGGAACTCACACATGACAGAAATGACAGCAGGAACATGTTTGAGTTGTTGGCATCTTGATAATTCTATGTTGTTGGATCTGTGCATGTCTGCGTCCTAATGGTACCTTGTTTCCAATGAAGTCCATAGTCCCTATGGGCCCCTGGTCAAAAGTAATGCCCTACATAGGGAATTAGGGTGCCATTTGGGATGCAGACCATGTGGATATGAGAGGGTGGATATGAGCAGAAGCTGCTTGGGGTACTACTGGGACAGGGATACGTCCTGGTAATTGAGAGACCAGCAATTATATTTCTCATGTTCAGAGATTAGATGAACAGTGATTAACCTAAAATTAGCCTCTAAGAGCAATGCACAGTTGAACCCCAGTCGGTCCGATAAGGATCAACAAGCCAGCCATACCGTACCATTAACAGGATCATCAAGACTAGAGCAGGCAGGCGTCTCCGATCCGATACCATCTCCTGCTTCCCTGGCTGATATCCAAGATGGAGATATAGCTGAGCTGCCCCCCTCTAAGCAGGGCGGTGGGGGTGGATGGTGGGGGGTAGACAAGGCAGGGTACCTAGCTACTGTACTGTATTTGGTGTAGTGTTCATGTGTTGCATAGATAAGAGGGTTTGGGGGTGGAAGAAGGAGCCCCAGGCCTGTTCATCATTTCAGAGGCGTAGCAGCAAGGCTTTATCCTGATTCACTCACTTCAATTGAGCTGCTAGCCAGCTCCATCTCCACAGGGTTCCCTGCTAACCGAGAGAGGGCCAGCATCCAAAATGGCACCTTATTCCCGATATAGTGCACTACTTTTGACCAGAACCCTGCACTATATAGGAAATAGGGTGCCATTTGAGACACAGACAGACTCTCAGGTGGGATATTGACCCGCATTAGTGCACTGGAGTCTGAACGGGACTGACTGGGGGACAGGCAGGGTGGGGGCCTGGGGCGCATTCCTTTTGCTTTTACCTAAAAACAGCAGAACAACTGTTTTATTTATGCAGATAACAATGAGCTCCCAACAAGAAGGTTATATCATCATTTTGACCCATTCTGTCTCTTTTTCTGGATCCGGAGTATTAACAGTACAGAAGGTGGAGTAGTGTTACAGTGTGTGTGTGTGTGTGTGTGTGTGTTCACCTGCAGCTGGTCCCACTTCTGTGTCATGGCATTGACTCGCTCGTCGAAGTCC
>NC_056439.1:22897083-22967083 GCF_018296145.1 Oncorhynchus tshawytscha
AATTGGCAGAACTGGCCGAGTAAATTACATTTGAGGATTTTGAATGGGTTTCTTTCTTCTAGCTTATTCCATTTGCATTAGCTGAGAAATCATATTACATAGCCCATGCATTGTTAATTGGTCCTTTATTGCATTATCCATGATATAAATTAAATGACAAATATTAAAATGAATTGCAAATCCACTAATAGAAGATCATAAGACAATCTTTTTTAAGTATTACTCATTAATAATTGAATTGTAATTATATCACCAGCAGTCTGCGCTGCAATGGAGCAGACATTTTATATATCCACGTGGAAGGTTTTCCCTTCACAGTCCCTCTCCTCTCCTATTCTCTCCTCTGCTTCCCTCTCCTCTCCTCTCCGTCCAGTGGGGCAGTCTTATTGTGACTGATGTGGGGGAATCATGGAGATTCATTAAGACCCTATGGAATGATGGAAGCGAAGGAGGGAGGAGGGAGGGAGGGAAGAAAGAGAGACGTTTTCTCCTCTGGTCCTCTTTCTAGACGCCTTGCGTCCTCCCTGAAAAAGACCAGCCTCCTACGCAGGCTGAGGAGCTCTCGCTCTGATACAGAGCAGCCCCTAGAAAAGTGACTCCTTTGTCAACAGAATACAAGAGAAAGTTTATTTTGTGGAGGAGGACCATGGAGAGAGAGAGTGAGAGGGAGGGGGGAACGAGTGAGAGAGAGGGCGGAGAAAAATCCCTCCCTCCATTTTCTCTCTCTGTCTCAGTCCTAACCAAGCATTTCTTAGCAGACAATTAAGTGTTCCTATTTAAAGATCATTAAAAAGCCTTCCTTGGAGCGGCTAGGAGCCTGGCTGACTGAAAATAGTTAAATTCCTCCTTTTAGCCCTGTCCATCCATGGGGGAAGGAGTGAGAGAGAGAGAGAGAGAGAGAGAGAGAGAGAGAGAGAGAGAGAGTGAGAGTTGGGGGGCTGAATTGAACCGAATGAAAAGAAGCAGTTGGAAAATAGCTGCAATCATTTAATGCAGATGACCTCTGACAGAGTGGCCGCTCCTCTCTTTCCTCTTCTCGCTCACTCTCACTCCTTCCTGTCTCTCTCCTTCCTCTCTCGCCGTCTCTCTGGCAGCCAGAATTTGCATGGGCTCTGTGCGCAGAGGAACAATGTAACCTAAATGGTAGACAATCTTTATTCTAATGAAGTGGGTGTCAAGGTCAATGTAAAACTGTGATGATAAATGGCGCACCACTAGGCACCGGGAGTCACGCAGGCATTATGCTGCTTTCACATTAATTGTAGAGTGAAATCCAGAGTGAATTCCCCTATACAAAAAGGCCTGCTGTTGGCAGGGAGGGAGCAGGGTGGAGGCAGGGGGGTTGGAGAAGAGGCGGCTGGGAGGGAGGGACTCTATGGATGGGAAGACGATGCTGTAATGTCTGGGAAGGGAAGAGGACATCCGTGGACATCTATGCTGGGATTGTGCCTAAGGTATTTGACAGGCCGAGCACTGAGGGTCACAGTGCTCTATAATGAGATACTGAATGTGTCTTATAAATGTCAGATGGTTGAAAATGAATACATTGTCAAAGATGCAAACAAATCACTATGAATTGTGACAGCATGTAGTAATGAAAAGATAGAAGTATTTTATGTGGCCATTTCTGTAATGTCTGCTCACTTCTCATATAGTCATATATCTACTGATTGTATAGAGCACATGCACCTATACTTCTAGGAGGCAATATGCTTCAGCTAAAGGGGAAATAGGTCTAACACCATCCATCCATGCATGGAAACCTCTGATACAACAGGAACCTTGAGCTAACACAGAACAGTTAGAGACAGAATCACCGAAGCCTGCTTTCCCTTTATGATGACTGACAGAACAAAACCTTCTAAACGCACCACCAACATCCCCCTAGGACCAGATGAAATCCTGATTAATATAACAGCGTTGGAAAAGACCCAAAAAAATTCTTTACAACGCTGTTACTTGACCCTGGTAGTGTTATATTCAATATTTCTCCTCAGTCTGAGTGAGTGTCTTTGAAGGACTGCTAGAGCTGCTTCTACACATTTCCTCAAACAGCAGGTGAGACAGAGGGGCATCCCTGAGGAGTTCTACAACACTGCAATGCTGGCTCAGAGCTGGGGAACTACTTCACAGAGCAGAGAACGCACCTCCAAACTGAAACTCTCACAACCCCAATACACCTAGAGTATTACAAGTTCCAAGCCCTGACACTTTTATGTGGGAGCTTAAAGTGATTTAACATTTCCATGTGTTTTTAAAAATGTTAAAACCCATCACAGTTTTTTGGGGTATTTTTTCCAAAACCCGCCCCAAAAAATAAAATGAAGAAAAACAATGAAAATGTTGAAATGTTTATATGAGGATGGAGCAACATGATGCAACAATTACATTGGAAATTAGGATCGGCTCATAGCTTTGTGTAATTTCTGTGTTCTGAAGCATGGAAATGTAATCTGTCATTAATTAAGGAACGTTTTCTTCGTTCTCTGGCTTGGTATCATTTTTCTGTGTGTGTCTGACTGTCAGGTTGGCTGGAGCTTACTTTAAGTGGAAGACAGAGTGTGCATCCCAAATGGCTCCCTATTCCCTATATAGAGCACTACATTTGACCAAATCCCTATGGGCCATGGTACTACATAGAGAATAAAGCGCCGTATGAGATGCATACAGATAGTGTTTCAGGGGGATCTGGCTGGCAGATCAATCCTGGGGTGTAATCATTAGTCCAAGCAGTTGCAAAACTGAAGTTTCTATTGGACAAATCCAGTTAGGTCCCGCCACGTTTCGTTTGCTTCCGTTCAATAAATGTTTTCGCAACAAAAGTAGTGCACTATTCAGGCAATAGGGTGCCATTCCGGACACCAAAAGTGCACTACATACGGAATAGGGTGTTATTTCAGACACAGACCGGCAGGTTTACGCTCTTGTTTGTAATGAGTCAGCCACCGTCTTCCTATAGTAGCTTCAGTGTGGGCGAAGGAAGGCTGGCCGTCCCCACCCTGATTAGAATGTCACTGCTGACTTGGTGGCTAACAATGAATACAGCAGCAGCAGACACCTCCTTGGGAAACTTGCTGATATTCAAATATACTGGAAAAAGTCACGCTGTAGCTCTGTTTCCACAGTATGCTTCATGGTTGGTTTGTACATGTTGTTTGTTATTGAATTGGGGAGGGGCTCCATCTCTGAAGAGAGAGAGAGAGAGAGAGAGAGTACAGAAAGTGCAGTGAAGTCTATAGGGCAGGTGTTTGTCTGTTACTGGCTAGCTGCGCACTCTGAGGCCTTGCCTGGCCGTTCTGTCCAGCGTTGTGGAGCGTGGCCAACAAAATGAAAGGAAAAAGAGACAACCGTGTTGTTTGCCTTGCCATTCAGAGCAGCTAACAGTTCTCTTCAGGAGTAATGAAAGAGGGCCAAGATTACATCACTACATCAAAATGCCATTAAAATCATCCTTCAGCCTAAAAGCAATCCAAAATCAAGCCAACCATCTGTAATATGTCCCCTAATATGTTGGTGGTATACCGACACAGTGCATTCTCCCTTTCCCTCTGCAAACCTCAGTGCCATGGAAGTTTTTGCTAACAATTAGAGTAGCAAGCCCAACCCCCCACCAATGCTTTCATGCTGTATGAGTAAACTTTGCAAAGTTCCCACAGTGCTTCTTCTGGATGAAATGCTAATGCTGCTCCATTGCCTAGCTACAGGGAAATGCTATTTTTTTTCAATGGGCTAACAGAGAGAGAAAGAGGAGGGAGAGAGAGTGACGAGAGAGACGAGAGGGGTAGAGAGAGAGCAAGACGGAGAGAGAGGAGAGAGGACTAAAGAGACTCACAGAGAAAGCGAGAGAGAGAGAGAGAGAGAGAGAGAGAGAGAGAGAGAGAGAGAGAGGAGACCGGGGATAGAGCATAGAGAGGGGTAGAGAGATAGGACATAAGCTGCTACTAGTTTTCAGAGGCATGGCCCAGAAAAGAAACAGCAGGCTTAGGAATTCTAGCCACCACCATACCAGTCAGTGACCAAACCACCAGCCCCCAGCCCTCCCTCCATCTATCCCTCCCTCCCTCCCTCCATCTATCCCTCCCTCCCTCCCTCCATCCTTCCATCCCCATACCCATCCACTATCCAGTAAACCCTCCACTCTCCCACTCCCTCTCCGAGAGTCTGTCATGCCTGCCAGCCACCAAAGCTCTCAGCATATTGACTCAACCTGTTTGCCATTCTATGAGTAAAAGACCAAATAGACTTTAAAACATCACTAATACTGAACATGGATGGTTGGTTTCTGTATGAATTGCAGACAAATTGAGTCAGATTTTCTGGGTTACATGCTATTTCACCAGGATTGGATATGAAATACCAACCGTTAGTGCATGTTGAATTACAGGCAAGTGTATATACTGTATTCTAAAATGATAGCAATGTATGGTAACACTTAATTTGGATAGTCAGTCCATCTGTAGATGCTCTACAGACCATCTACACGATAAGTAACATTTCAACAAACAATCTACTAGCTCTAACCTTTATCAAAACCTTAAACTTAACTCTTACCCTAACCCTTATTTTAAACCTAACATTGACCCTAGCAAGCAGTTGCTTGTCAACAGATTGTTTGTTGATAGTATGACCATCTGTAGAGCATGTATAGATGGACAATCCAAATGCTATCCAAATAAAGTCTGACCCAATGTAGTGTGTTGTCTGGACCTCATTTATCATTCCCTCTCTCATTCAACATGAACACATGTAAATGATTATTTCTGAAGGGGATGTTTTATCTTGCCTCTGAGAGTCTAACCTTTGCATTAGCAGCACTGTGTTCTCTCTCTCATAGCCCTGTCTCTCTCCTGGGTGTGAAAATCACTAGGGCTGCGTTCAGCCGCAGTGTTATTGATGAAAAAGCAACGAGCCAGTCGGGGCAATGCTTTATTAATTAATCTCCTAATTCCCAGGCCTGAATTTAGCCCAACTAGACAGACTTGTAAATGATATGCTTTGCTCTTGTCAACAAAGATATTTGTATTTCTGAATTATGCATATGGTATAATAGGACTCCATCAGAAGTGCTGACAACAAAATATTTGGAAACTACAAAATTCACAATCTCAAGGGCTTCAATTCCCTATTTCCTGCCTAGATTTTATGAACTGCCAACGAAGCCTATATTTGATATGGAGAAGGTTAACTGTCAAATCATTTTAGGCCTGCTACTGATGTCTTGGAATAAACAAACAAACACACACAAGAAAGCCTTCAAAAACCCAATTAGCCTACCTAATATTTGGCAAAATACAGAATTATACACAGGTCTTTGAGCAGCTGTTTGAGCATACTGTAAATCCTATAACCCTATATGTAGCCTCTTTTATATGTAATTCTATATGGATTATTTGTGTAATTCTATGTGATCAAGGATATGTTTAGGGTGGGTCACAAAGCACTGGTTCGAGGTCTCTTACCCAAACATTCCCCTCTCCCACTGTCTAACCTTGCCATGTAAAGTGACTGGCTGGTTGATGGGAGAAAGTGTGCCATCTGGTGGCCGCCTAAGAGTACCGTCTGAAACAGAGGTCCTCTCTCCCACTTTAACAATCTGACTGGATCAATCTATGAGTCTCTATTCGAACATCAAAAGACTGGGCGTGGATTCAGTTTCCAGTCCTGTTTAGTGACCACACAAGACATACTCTTTCTCATCAAACCTGCTCTCATTCATAAGCCAACAGTACCCAGCTAGCACAGTAGTGTCACTCCCTGACCTGAGTATTTGTTTTCTTTATATATTTTGGTTAGGTCAGGGTGAGATAAGGGTGGTATGTGTGTTTTTGTCTCATCTAGGGTATTTTCACTGTCTAGGGGTTTTGTAGGTTTATGGGGTTGTTTCCATCTAGGTGTTTATGTAGGTCTATGGTTGCCTAGATTGGTTCTCAATTAGAGGCAGGTGTTTATCGTTGTCTCTGATTGGGAACCATATTTAGGCAGCCATCTTCTTTGGGTATTTCGGTCGTGGGTTATTGTCTATGTTATATGTTAGCACAGTGTTTATATAGCGGTCACAGTCGTTTTTTTGTGTTCTTCGTGTTCATTAATAAAGAAGAATGTATTCTAACCACGCTGCGCTTTGGTCTACTCCATTCGACGATCGTGACAAGTAGATCTGAGACAAGTAGATGACGTGTGTGATCGGCCTCAGCGACAATTCTTTGAACAAAAGATAATGGCTAAAGTGTCTTATTAGGAATTTTCAAATCTGAATTCTCTATATGGCCGTCTATGGAAACTGTCTTTCTGGCCCAGGCATTAGTTAAACTGCAGTAACGAAGCAAGACTAGGAGCAGTCAAAACCGTGCTTCAAGACCGGAACCCTGGACCCTTGGCTGTGACCCCACTCTCTGAGGTGGGATATCCAAGAAACACATTTCCGATTCACACGTGTATTAATACACACTTGTACATGTGTGAAATAGGACAAATATAAGCACCCACAAATTAATATTTTATTATCTAACCCGAACATAAAAAATGTCCAGCTCACAAAAGATCCATTCTCTCATCCTCAATTTCTCTGTTACAAGCCCTTCAAGTCCCTCTATAATGTTCTTGATGTGTTCCATCCTCCCTCCTTCTCCCTCCTCCACCTCTGTCAGTGTCATCCAGACCAGCATGGTAGGAGAAAGAGCAGAATCCTCCTCTCCCACTTCGACCACCCTCTCCTCCTCTCTGCCCATGTCCAAACACAAACGCACGGAGGCGCACACCAACTACAATCTACTCTTTCAAGTGTTGTTATGGCAACATAGAACTTAACTCCAGTGAATCAAACAGTGTTGCAGATCAATAATGAGAGTCCCAGTGCTCTCGTCTCTCCACATATTAAATTACATGTCAGGGCTTTACCTGCACCAGGGCCGTCTGCAGCGTCTACTAGACACGCTCACGTCTCTCTTTGAGCGTCTCCCCAATGCTCCCAAGCCTAATTGTTGGCCTCAAACTACTGTTTGAATATCTCTCACCTCCACACATGATACAGAGGAGTCTAGGTCCTGTAGGAGACCTCACAGAAGGCAAGAGATCAGCTCACAACAAGGCTGTTACTGTTACGGTACGAACCTACCCACAGGTCCCAGGCAGATTGAGTTCAGCATCCATCCGTCCGTTCGTTCAATTCGCCATGCATTAGAAGCCTCGTGTGTTAAGTAGATCATTGGGTGTTTTTGTTGAAAATGAGCTGTAGAAATCAGTGGTGTCTCCATCGAGGAGAGCTCCATAGGATCCGGCCTACCTATGTAGCGTCGGGCTGATTGGTTTTGGAGGCAACGTTAATGAGCAGGTGTCTGAAATGGAAAGGGCCATGCGTTGCTACGTGGCGTGCTGCCTGCCTGCGCTTCAGCCCTGTGTGCTGCGTCTACCACCAAGCACCATGGGCTATTTGAAATTAGAATCTAGCGGTGGGGGAGTCCTAGATAACCACAGTAATTAGCTGGACTCCAATGGAACCATCCACAGGGCACACTGGCCAGGCAGAGAAAGAACGGGAGAGAGAGAGGGAGAGAGAGGGAGAAGGCAAGCAGGCGGGAGGATAGATGGAGGGGCAGGGCGGCTGAAAGTAGCTAGCTAAGGCTTTCACGTTTAAATACAGTCAAGCCTGCTCTGCTCGTTAAGTCAAATTAAAATAACTATCAATTTAACACCTCTGCTTGAGTTTCAGTCCAGGTTGAAAGAGAAAAAGATTAAGAAAGAGAGAGAGAACGAAAAAGCAAGGAGAGAGCCCTCAATAGAGAAGGAGAGAGAGAGAGAGAGAGAGAGAGATGTGTGAGCTGGTCTGGGTGGTATGGGGACTCGGGTGATGGCACAGCTGGAACTCGCTGCTGACTGGCTGTCTGGCCTCTTGTTTGGGGACTAGCTCAGTCTCTAATGTGCGTTTAGAGAGGAAAACACTTATTTTAAGTCCAATCCATTACGGAGCATCTCTTAACTCTGGCCATTGAGAGAATTAGAGATACAAATGGGCTTTTTAATTTGACCTTGACTCTAGGTAGCAGCAGGAGATAGAGTAGAGAAGGGGGAACGGTAGTGTTGCAGAGGCCTCACTAGAGATAGAAAGGAAATAAACACTCATATTCACACTGTTGAATGCTGTCATATTACATGCAACGTTTGGACCAGAAGGTCTATGTCAGGCTGGAGCCTCACTACAGAGAGACAAGATCAGCCACATGATCAAACATATGTGTGTATGGCTAGGTAAATAGCTCCTTTCATAGGGTTACTCCATATTGGTTAAGCAAAGTGACGTCAAAACTGGCAGAGTCTAATAACCAATGTGTTATGTATTCTGGTGGTTGACGACGGAAAATAACCATGCCACAGTGTAGCCGGCTTCACCAAAAAAAAAAAGTTTCCTGTCAACAAAAGCACATGTATTCTCTCTAGGACTTCTACTTACCAGACATAAAGTGAAACGTGTCAAATAAACATCAGAATCCAACTTTTGTCCAAACCTAACCATAATCCTGAGGAGTTAGACAGCGGACTGCCATTAGACCACGCTCTTCACGTGAGACTTCCTACCACGAAACCTACCATTGTTTACAGGAATATGGTGCGGTTTGGACACGAGTTGGATTCTGACGTTTATTTGATCGCTAGGGACACATTTCACTTCATGTATGATAAGTAGATTTCCTAGTGTAACGGGTGTCGCCGGAAAGATGAGACCAAGACGCAGCGTTCTTTGAGTTCCACATAATTTATTGACGAAGTGAAACTTTAGAAAAGACAAAACAATAAAGAATACAACGACCGAACAGAGGAAAAAGGGCTGCCTAAGTATGATCCCCAATCAGAGACGACGATAGACAGCTGCCTCTGATTGGGAACCACACTCGGCCAGAAACAAAGAAATAAAGAACATAGAATGCCCACCCAAATCACATCCTGACCAAAACAAATAGAGACATAAAAAGGCTCTCTAAGGTCAGGGCGTGACACCTAGAGATTATACAATTGCTTTTGTTGACGGGAAACATTTCTTGGTGAAGCTGACTATATTGTGATATAATTATTTTTTAACCGTTAGCTAGCTAGCTAACTACCGCAGAGGCTACAGTGACTGGCCTGTGTGTTCTATTTACAATCCAATCAACATTCGCAGCGGAATCAACATCAAGCTAGTGTAAGTCAGTGAGTAAGTCACCAGTTGTGTAAGTCACCAGTTGGGTTTCAGAGCTAGACACAACACAGAGACTGCCCTGGTAAGGGTCACCAATGACCTCCTTGTGAATGCTGACTCTGGGGCTGCCAGCATACTCATACTGCTGATCCTCAGTGGAGTATTCAACCCAGTCAGCCATGCCAACCTGCTGGACCGCATGGAGAAGCTCCTGGACCTGTCAGATACTGTACTGGACTGGTTCAGGTCCTACCTCACTAATCATTACCAGTTTGTAGCCATCGGTCCTAGTAGGTTAGACACAGGGGGTCCCTCAAAGCTCGGTCCTGGGGCCACTACTGTTTTGTATCTACATGCTGCCACTGGGAAACATCTTGAGGAAACACCGACTGGGCTTTCACGTTTATGCTGACGACACTCAGCTGTATGCTTCCACAAACACTGTCAATGCCACTGTACTCCTGGGCAGCTGCCTACAGGACATTGAAGCATGGATGCAGTTGAGTTTCCTGCAGTGAAACTGCAGAAAGACAGAGGACATCCTGATTGGCACTCGCACTGTTAAAAACAACACCAGCAGCTACAGCCTCAATATTGATGGTGTCCAGTGAGGTTCGCAACCTGGGTGTGATATTTGACAGAGTGACTTGATACATCTGCCAAGTGCTTAAAGAGGCTGCAATATGTCCATAACTGTGCTGCACATTTCCTCACCCACACCTCCCCCACGAGCACATCATTCCAGTGCTGTTCAACCTCCACTGGCTCCCCATGTGCTCAAGCATTGACTACCAAATTCTGGTTCACTCCTACCAAGCTATCCACAACTCTGGACCCAAGTACCTGTCTGACCTCATTCTACACTCCTGCCCCACACACACCCTTCGCTCCTCCAGGTCTGTCTCCCTTCAGCAGCCCCACAGCAGACTAAAAACTATGGGTGACAGGGCTTTCAGTTGCGTGGCTTCATAGCTGTGGAACACACTTCCAGACACCATTTGTGACCTTTTCAAGAAACTAGGCATACTGTATGTCGCACATCACTACTTCACAGGAGAGGCATTTGAACATAAACATGTATTTTTTATCAAAATGCGTTTTTTTGGCAGAAATGCCTTCAGGAACATTTGAACTTTCATGTGCTTTAATAACAAACCTGTATTCCATCCGTAAATACGACTAAAGTTTTTTAATTACGAGCCTAGTTGGTTTAGCCACGGAAAAAGGAAGGAACCTTCCCGCTAGCCATGATTGGTTGAGATAATGGACATGCCAGGAGATGAATTTGGATTGGTCTGCCATGTAGCAGGCTTCTGTCTAGAACATGAGCTGCTCAGTATGTGTTGATACTCCGTTCTACCATGACGTTTTTGAAAGATATAACATTAGCCATCGAGTACCACAAACGTTTTTCTACTTTCCTCAACAACATTGAGCAGGCGATATCGACAGATCAGTTGAAAAAAGTGATGGGCTACTGTCTGAACACACCACGGTCAGTGTGAACCGGAGTGAACTGACACCACGCTGGCCAAACAAGATGTAACTACAAACAAAACTGAGTTAAATGGTTCCATTGTGCCGTAAAGCGTTCATCCATGTATATAGGTAAGAGCTACATTTCACATACATTTCTAGCTACATTTTCAGATATTATAAGTTTCTAATTTTGTTATAAAGTTGTTTTCATTGCAAGTTAAAGCATACTGTTCGCTAGCTAGTGAACGTTAGCTCGCTGGCTCGCTAGCTAACGTTACGTGTATGATCAGTGTAGTAATATTATTCAAATCAGAAACCATTTGCATTGCTAGTTATAGCCTAATGTTAGCGAGCTAACATTGAACTTAGTTGGTTAGCTGTTTAGCTACCTGCAGATTCATACTACAGCTATGACAATGTTTGTATTGGTAGTAGTATAGGTAGGGATGATGTCGGTTCATTGTTTAGCTAGCTAACTACATGTCTAAACAAAAGACTCCACTTCATCAGATGATTACAAGACCCATCAAGTTAGCCAGGTGTGTCTGGGGGTGATTACGGCCATCTATTGAACATGTGTACATGTCTAGACAATAGTGACCCATCCACTTAGCTAGATGTGGCTGGGGGTGGTTATAGCATTTCCTTCACATGACCCATCAATTTAAACAAATGTGTTGGGTAAACATCATCTAATATTTATAAAATATTTTTATCTGGACACTTTCTGTTTCTGATATTGCTACTATGTAAGTTACCATTTCACTGTACCATTTGCACCTTCTGTATTCTGTGCATGTGACAAATAAACTTAGATTTGAATTGATAAAGTGTGTGTTTACCAGAGATGGCAATGTGAAGAACAGCATGACCTGCACCAAAGTCAGAATAGGATATAGGCCAAGGACTAGATAAATGTCATTTTTACCTGGAGTTTTTCCTTATTGTAGGCTACTACTTTTACCACTTTTAGTCTTGAAATCTTTGGTTGTTTACTAAACTACTCACTTTGTTTAGCACATGGCCTCACGTGAATCTTTAAGGAGATGGGTGGGGCTAAGGCTTAAGAGGGTGTGAACGACGCTGAATGGGCGTAGACAAAGAAGAGCTTTCCAGTAGGTTCACCAAAACATTCAAGGGACATTTTCTCAAAAGTGGGGTTACAAGTTTATCAACTTTCAAAGCAGAATTACTTTCCCATTGTTCCTCAACTCCAGTTTATGATATACAATTTTCTAGCTTCTGAGTCTATACTTTTATCCGATGTAAAAAACACAATTTCAAATTTTGTTACATAAGACCGTCGGGCACATGTGAGTCTCTGGCCTCCTTTAAGGCACAACTCAAAACCGTGCTGTTCAGAGAAGCTTTCAAGGACCATTTCTAATTCTGTTCTCATGGCCTCCGGATCTGGCGACACCTGTATTTAGCTGTGATTGTTGTCTGTTCTATGTTCAGTGTTTATTTGTATTTTTTTTACAGTTACCAGTCAAAAGTTGTATTTATTTAGACTATTTTCTACATAGTAGAATAATAGTGAAGACATCAAAACTATGAAATAACACATATGGAATCATGTAGGAAGCAAAAAAGTGTTAAAAAAAATCCAAATATATTTTATATTTCAGATTCTTCAAAGTATCCACCGTTTGTCTGTCATGTTGATGAGACCAAGGCGCAGCGTGATAAGCATACATGCTTCTTTTAATGAAGGAAAAAAACACTAAACAAACTAACAAAGAAACAAAACGAACGTGAAGCTATATAACAACGAGTGCTGACATGCAACTACACATTGAAAATAACCCACAAAACCAAAATGGCGACCTAAATAGGATCCCCAATCAGAGACGATAAACAGTTGCCTCTGATTGGGAACCAATTTAGGCCACCATAGACCTACATTTACCTAGACATACCAAAACCCCATAGATATACAAAAACCCACATACCACCCTCGTCACACCCTGACCTAACCAAAATAATAAAGAAAAAAGACAACTAAGGTCAGGGCGTGACATTGTTTTCTTTGCATAATCTTGCAATTCTCTCAACAAGCTTGAGGTAGTCACCTGGAATGCATTCCAATGAAAAGGTGTGCCTTGTTCAAAGTTAATTTGTGTAATTTCTTTCCTTCTTGATGTGTTTGAGCCAATCAGTTGTGTTGTGACAAGGTAGGGGTGGTATACAGAAGATGATCTTTTACCAAATAGGGCTAAGTCCATATCATGGCAAGAACAGTTCAAATAAGCAAAGAGCAACGACAGTCCATCATTACTTTAAGACATGAAGGTCAGTCAATCCGGGAAAATTTCAAGAACTTTGAAAGTTACTTCAAGTACAGTGGCAACTGTAACTGGCTCTCATGAGGACCGCCACAGGAAAGGAAGACCCAGATTTACCTCTGCTGCAGAGGATAAGTTCATTAGAGTTACCAGCCTCAGAAATTGCAGCCCAAATAAATGCTTCACAGAGTTCAAGTAACAGACACATCTCAATATCAACTGTTCAGAGGAGACTGTGTGAATCAGGCCTTCATGGTCGAATTGCTGCAATGAAACAACTACTAAAGGACACCAATAAGAAGAGAAGACTTGCTTTGGCCAAGAAACACGAGCAATGGAGATTAGACTGGTGGAAATCTGTCCTTTGGTCTGATGAGTCCAAATTTGTGATTGTTGGTTCCAACAATGCTCTCTGCATGTGTGGTTCCCACCGTCAAGCATGGAGGAGGAGGTGTGATGGTGTGGGGATGCTTTGTTGGTGACACTCTGTGATTTATTTAGAATTCAAGGCACACTTAACCAGCATGGCTACCTCAGCATTCTGCAGCGATATGCCATCCCATCTGGTTTGTGCTTAGTGGGACTATCATTTGTTTTTCAACAGGACAATGACCCAAAACTTTCACACCCTGATCTGTTTCACCTGTCTTTGTGATTGTCTCAAACCCCTCCTGGTGTCGCCCATCTTTCCCATTATCCCCTGTGTATTTATACCTGTGTTCATTGTTTGTTTGTTGCCAGTTCGTTTTGCTCATCAAGCCTACCAGTGTTCTTTCCCATGCTCCTGTCTTTGCTATTGTTCCTGTTTTCTTCTTTTCCAGTTTTTACCATTCCTGCCTGCCCTGACCCTGCGGAGTACCTGGACCTCCGGGAGGTGTTCAACAAGGCCCGGGCCACTTAGCCGCACCAACCACATGACTGCGTGGTTGACCATCTCCCTAGCACGACTCTGCCCCGGGGAAGACTGTACTGTCTGTCCGGACCAGAGACCAAGGCGATGGAGACCTACATTGGGAACTCCCTAGCTGCAGGATTCATCCGACCTTCTTCTTCTCCCGCTGGCGCAGGGTTCTTCTTTGTGGAGAAGAAGAACAAGACCCCGTGCATCGACTACCGGGGTCTCAATGACATAACGGTGAAGAACCGCTACCCGCTACCCCTGATCTCCTCTGCCTTCGAGCTGCTCCAGGGGGCCACAGTGTTTTCCAAGCTGGATATACAGAACGCCTACCATCTGGTGCAGATACGGAAGGGGACGGGTGGAAGACCGCCTTCAACATGGCCAGCAGTCACTACAAGTATCTGGTCATGCCATTTGGCCTCACCAACGCCCCTGCTGTGTTCCAGGCTCTGGACAATGATGTTCTTCGCGACATGTTGAACCAGTTCGTCTTTGTTTACCTTGATGCCATCCTCATCTTCTCCCGCTCCACCCAAGAACATGTGCTCCATGTCCGATAGGTTCTCCAATGCTTCCTGGAGAACCAGCTGTTTGTAAAGGCAGAGAAGTGTGAGTTCCATCGCTCCACCATCCCTTTTCTGGGTTACATCATTGCTGCAGGGAGTGTACAAATGGATCCCGGGGAAGGTGAGAGCAGTGGAATGGCCCCAGCCTACTTCCAGGGTGCAGCTACAATGTTTCCTGGGGTTCGCCAACTTCTATCTCTGCTTTATCCGGGGTTACAGCACCCTGGCTTCCCCCCTGTCAGCACTCACCCCGCCCAAGGTTCCGTTCACGTGGTCTCCAGCTGCTGACCGGGCGTTCCAGGGACCTCAAACAGCTCCCATCTTGGTTCATCCTGACCCATCCCGTCAGATCGTGGTGGAGGCCGATGCTTCGGATATCGGAGTTGGGGCTGTCCTGTCCCAGCGTTCTGCCCTGGACCTCAAGCTACATCCCTGCGCCTTCTTCTCCCATCGCCTCAACGCCACGGAAAAGGAGCCTGGTCGGCCCTCCTCAAGACCTCCTCCAGGTATCGACGAGAAGCGGATCGCCACCAGAACCTGGCTCCCCGGTATCGTCTCGGGCAGAAGGTATGGCTGTCCACCCGGGATCTGCCCCTCCGAGTGGAATACCGCAAACTCTCCCCCCGGTTTACTGCCCGCTTCCCATCTCCAAAATCACTAGCCTCTCTGCTGTTTGTCTTCTGTTGCCCCGTACCCTTCGTATACATCCTACCTTTCATGTATCCAGAGTTAAACCCATGTCTCACAGCCCTTCGTCTCCTGTTTTCTTGTTTCCCGGTTTTGACCATTCCTGCCTGCTCTGACCCTGAGCCTGCCTGCCGCCCTGTACCTTTGCCCCACCTATCTGGATTACTGACCTCTGCCCGCCCTTGACCTGTCCTTTTGCCTGCCCCTGTTCAAATAATAAACTTTTGTTATTTTGTCTGCACCTGGGTCTTACCTTAAACGTGATACAAAACCCACTTCCAGGCTGTGTATGGGCTATTTGACCAAGAAGGAGAATGATGGAGTGCTGCATCAGATGACCTGGCCTCCATAATCACCCCGACCTCAACCCAATTGAGATGGTTTGGGATGAGTTGGACCGCAGCGTGAAGGAAAAGCAGCCAACAAGTGCTCAGCATATGTGGGAATTCCTTCAAGACAGTTGAAAAGCATTCCTCATGAAGCTGATTGCGAGAATACCAAAAGTGTGCAAAGCTGTCATCAAGGCAAAGGGTGGCTACTTTGAATAATCGCAAATATAAAATATATTTTCATTTGTTTAACACTTTTTTGGCTACTACATGATTCTATGTGTTATTTCAATGTGTTGATGTCTTCACTATTATTCTACAATAAAGAAAAACCCTGGAATGAGTAGGTGTGTCCAAAATTTGGACTGGTACCGTGTATATATATATATATATATATATATATATATATATATATATATATATATATATATATGTTGAGCCTTTGGTCTGAGAAAAGCTCTTTACAAATCAAATTATTATTATTTTTTTACATTTGCTAAATCTTTTCATGACTCCAATATGAGCAAATAAATATACTGGAGCCAGGCATAAACATGATCCGTCTCTTGTTGTCATTGTTGGTGTGTTTATAAGTAGGCTAGAACTTCTACTGTAGTTTTCTGTGTATTATGCAGGCTTAGTTGATTGTTGATAAATAAAGCAGAGTTATTAGTAAGGAGGGGATGGTATGGGTGACTGACTCGTGTCTGTTGGGGGTGGGTGTTGTGTGTGAAGGTTAGCATGCATGATCTATTGACACGAGGGGTATGTGTGGGTATGGTACCTTGTTTGAGTGTGTATTGATGGGGACAAAGTAGTAAAATGTTGACTAATCACTGACTAGTGTGTGTCCTACAAACTAATCATGCTGCTTCTAATGATGACCTTGACACCAGCTTTAGTAGTACAGATCCTGTAGACCCATTTGATGAAAGCTTTCAGCCGGGAACAAGCTCAAGCTTAACATCATCTGACTCGGAAGAAGAAAAGACCGCATGGGGCTGGCAAGAGACAAAGTGTATAGTCTATGAGTCCAACGTCATGGAGTGCATGAAGTTCTGTCAGACCAGCTGCCGTTGCCCAACACAAGACCAGGTTCACCAGCGGAAGAACATTCAGGAATGTAAAATTTGATTTGAACCTATCTGGAATATACAGCCAACACAACATCCACATTCAGTTAGACTGATGTTGTAGTATAATATAGAATGCCTGGTATGCTCACAAATGCATCGTGTTATAGATATTGCTAGCTATTGTAGATATGTATTTAATTGAGTTTGATTAAATGTTTTCTATAATCTTTTTCAAAAGTGTACTGACACGTGACGAAATGATTCCAGCTACATAAGAAACCAATAGTGTTGACTTCAACATCTGGATCAATTCATTGTGATCTTCATGAAATGTACTTGAAGGTAACTTGCTACAATCTTACTGCCCAAAAAATATATGCAGTGAGTTGGTGTATCATTTCAACTTTAATTTGTTGGCAAGTAAAAATGTTTCAATAAAATAATAGATTAGTTAATCAATGTAGCAAGTAAGTAGACAGGCCTTGTATTCAAGACAAAGTTGATTTGCTCTGGAGACCGAGGTGAGTTTACAACGCAGTATGCAGGAACAGTTATTTTATTTGTATTTTTTAAATTTAACTAGGCAAGTCAGTTAAGAAGAAATTCTTATTTTACAATGACGGCCTACCCTGGCCAAACTCTCCCCTAACCTGGACGACGCTGGGCCAATTGTGCGCCGCCTTATGGGACTCCCGATCACGGCCGGTTGTGATACAGCCCGGGATCAAACCAGGGTCTGCATTGACACCTCTAGCACTGAGATGCAGCGCCTTAGACTGCTGTCCACTCAGGATCCATATCTTATGGGAATATATGACATATATACAGTAGAAGAAAAATATACTACTAAAGTGTATAATAAATACTACAGTTCTACAAAGGGAATACTTGCATATTATGTTTTCTTCGGGGGTGCAGTGAGGTGTTCGTAGTCACTTTGGGGAGATTGTTGTTATGGACCTTTCACATCTACTCTTGAGTCATCAACTTCTTTGTATCCAAAATACTGTGTGAGGGATAAATTGCTCAAATGGCCCCAACAGCACATGCAGGCAAGGGGATTCAGTGTCCTCTGCCTAGCTTCTCCCCACGTAGAACAAACACAAACTCCAAAAATAATCTTTAGGCCACTAAGCAGTATTGTCTGTAAGAGAATGACTAAAACACTATTTGACTTTCTTGGGCAATCATTGTGTACTGTCTGTATTCTTACTGTAGCAGCATGAGGCAGAATATTACACGTCACAGATACATGGTAGCTAGCTAGCTACAACACATAGGTGTAGTTACCCTAAGATGTGTCATAAAGCCAAAGTCATTCATTTACTCATCATCATCAAAACATTTCTCCAGTTTTGCTCCTAATGAGATGCACTGACGCTAGCTAGCTAACAATAGCTAGCTAGCTATAATGTTAGACTACTGTACATTAGCTCAATTATAATGCACTGAACAACACTGCCTTGAGTAAAAAGAGAGCTTATATTGTTAGCTAGCTACCGACAGCAAAACAACCAACTTGTTTGTCCCTTTCCCTCCTTGTCCAGCTGGTCTAGGCTGCCGCCGCCAGTTGATCTTGGACGTTCTGAAGAACGTCTCCAGCACCCCTCTATCCATATGAGCGTCAATGGTCTGTCACACACACACGATCCATGGGGTCTGCAGTGACCCTCTCCAATAAGAACTGTCCACCATCAAATTTGTTGCCGCACAGACATTCCTCTTCTGTTGGCATGGCTGGAATCACATACTTCCGGTGCCGACAGAGATGGCCGCCTCGCTTCGCGTTCCTAGGAAACTATGCAGTTTTTTGTTTTTTTACGTGTTATTTCTTACACTAGTACCCCAGGTCATCTTAGGTTTCATTACATACAGCCGAGAAGAACTACTGAATATAAGATCAGCGTCAACTCACCATCAGTACGACCAAGAATATGTTTTTCGCGATGCGGATCCTGTGTTCTGCCTTACAACCAGTGTAACCGAGTGGATCACATGCAGCGACCAAAAAAAAAAAACGACTCAGAAAAAGAGGGAAACGAAGCGGTCTTCTGGTCAGACTCCGGAGACGGGCACATCGTGCACCACTCCCTAGCATTCTTCTTGCCAATGTCCAGTCTCTTGACAACAAGGTTGATGAAATCCGAGCAAGGGTAGCATTCCAGAGGGACATCAGAGACTGTAACGTTCTCTGCTTCACGGAAACATGGCTAACTGGAGAGACGCAATCCGAGCGGTGCAGCCAGCGGGTTTCTCCACGCATCGCGCCGACAGAAACAAACATCTTTCTGGTAAGAAGACGGGCGGGGCGTATGCCTTATGGCCAACGTGACATGGTGTGATGAAAGAAACATACAGGAACTCAAATCCTTCTGTTCACCTGATTTAGAATTCCTCACAATCAAATGTAGACCGCATTATCTACCAAGAGAATTCTCTTCGATTATAATCACAGCCGTATATATCCCCCCCAAGCAGACACATCGATGGCTCTGAACGAACTTTATTTAACTCTCTGCAAACTGGAAACGATTTATCCGGAGGCTGCATTCATTGTAGCTGGGGATTTTAACAAGGCTAATCTGAAAACAAGACTCCCTAAATTTTATCAGCATATCGATTGCGCAACCAGGGGTGGAAAGACCCTGGATCATTGTTACTCTAACTTCCGCGACGCATATAAGGCCCTGCCCCGCCCCCTTTCGGAAAAGCTGACCACGACTCCATTTTGTTGATCCCTGCCTACAGACAGAAACTAAAACAAGAAGCTCCCACGCTGAGGTCTGTCCAACGCTGGTCCGACCAAGCTGACTCCACACTCCAAGACTGCTTCCATCACGTGGACTGGGAGATGTTTCGTATTGCGTCAGACAACAACATTGACGAATACGCTGATTCGGTGTGCGAGTTCATTAGAGCGTGCGTTGAAGATGTCGTTCCCATAGCAACGATTAAAACATTCCCTAACCAGAAACCTTGGATTGATGGCAGCATTCGTGTGGAACTGAAGGCGCGAACCACTGCTTTTAATCAGGGCAAGGTGTCTGGTGACATGACTGAATACAAACAGTGCAGCTATTCCCTCCGCAAGGCTATCAAACAAGCTAAGCGCCAGTACAGAGACAAAGTAGAATCTCAATTCAACGGCTCAGACACAAGAGGCATGTGGCAGGGTCTACAGTCAATCACGGACTACAGGAAGAAACCCAGCCCAGTCACGGACCAGGATGTCTTGCTCCCAGGCAGACTAAATAACTTTTTGCCCGCTTTGAGGACAATACAGTGCCACTGACACGGCCTGCAATGGAAACATGCGGTCTCTCCTTCACTGCAGCCGAAGTGAGTAAGACATTTAAACGTGTTAACCCTCGCAAGGCTGCAGGCCCAGACGGCATCCCCAGCCGCGCCCTCAGAGCATGCGCAGACCAGCTGGCCGGTGTGTTTACGGACATATTCAATCAATCCCTATACCAGTCTGCTGTTCCCACATGCTTCAAGAGGGCCACCATTGTTCCTGTTCCCAAGAAAGCTAAGGTAACTGAGCTAAACGACTACCGCCCCGTAGCACTCACATCCGTCATCATGAAGTGCTTTGAGAGACTAGTCAAGGACCACATCACCTCCACCCTACCTGACACCCTTGACCCACTCCAATTTGCTTACCGCCCAAATAGGTCCACAGACGATGCAATCTCAACCACACTGCACACTGCCCTAACCCATCTGGACAAGAGGAATACCTATGTGAGAATGCTGTTCATCGACTACAGCTCGGCATTCAACACCATAGTACCCTCCAAGCTCGTCATCAAGCTCGAGACCCTGGGTCTCGACCCCGCCCTGTGCAACTGGGTACTGGACTTCCTGACGGGCCGCCCCAGGTGGTGAGGGTAGGCAACAACATCTCCTCCCCGCTGATCCTCAACACTGGGGCCCCACAAGGGTGCGTTCTGAGCCCTCTCCTGTACTCCCTGTTCACCCACGACTGCGTGGCCATGCACGCCTCCAACTCAATCATCAAGTTTGCGGACGACACAACAGTGGTAGGCTTGATTACCAACAACGACGAGACGGCCTACAGGGAGGAGGTGAGGGCCCTCGGAGTGTGGTGTCAGGAAAATAACCTCACACTCAACGTCAACAAAACTAAGGAGATGATTGTGGACTTCAGGAAACAGCAGAGGGAACACCCCCATCCACATCGATGGAACAGTAGTGGAGAGGGTAGCAAGTTTTAAGTTCCTCGGCATACACATCACAGACAAACTGAATTGGTCCACTCACACAGTCAGCATCGTGAGGAAGGCGCAGCAGCGCCTCTTCAACCTCAGGAGGCTGAAGAAATTCGGCTTGTCACCAAAAGCACTCACAAACTTCTACAGATGCACAATCGAGAGCATCCTGGCGGGCTGTATCACCGCCTGGTATGGCAACTGCACCGCCCTCAACCGTAAGGCTCTCCAGAGGGTAGTGAGGTCTGCACAACGCATCACCGGGGCAAACTACCTGCCCTCCAGGACACCTACACCACCCGATGCTACAGGAAGGCCATAAAGATCATCAAGGACATCAACCACCCGAGCCACTGCCTGTTCACCCCGCTGTCATCCAGAAGGCGAGGTCAGTACAGGTGCATCAAAGCTGGGACCGAGAGACTGAAAAACAGCTTCTATCTCAAGGCCATCAGACTGTTAAACAGCCACCACTAACATTGAGTGGCTACTGCCAACACACTGTCAATGACACTGACTCTACTCCAGCCACTTTAATCATGGGAATTGATGGGAAATGATGTAAATATATCACTAGCCACTTTAAACAATGCTACCTTATATAATGTTACTTACCCTACATTATTCATCTCATATGCATACGTAGATACTGTACTCTATATCATCGACTGCATCCTTATGTAATACATGTATCACTAGCCACTTTAACTATGCCACTTGGTTTACATACTTATCTCATATGTATATACTGTACTCGATATCATCTACTGTATCTTGCCTATGCTGCTCTGTACCATCACTCATTCATATATCCTTATGTACATATTCTTTATCCCCTTACACTGTGTATAAGACAGTAGTTTTTTTGGAATTGTTAGTTAGATTACTTGTTCGTTATTACTGCATTGTCGGAACTAGAAGCACAAGCATTTCGCTACACTCGCATTAACATCTGCTAACCATGTGTATGTGACAAATAAAATTTGATTTGATTTGATTTGATTTGGACAGCACCTGCATAGGCACCACCAGTCAGAGTCTGACCGTGGCTCCCCATTGCTGCTTGCTGGTCTCAACTCCCGTGAACCTGGAGAAACTAGTACTACCCCCGTTTTGAAAAGACTGCCTTCGAGGGTGGGAACACAATTGGACAAGGAAGTAGAGCTCCCATCAGACTGTAGTATTTACAAAGCCAGGGAAAATGAGTAAACCTAGAAATCCTGCAATGTCGTGGCAGATAGGAACATCACTGTGACAAGTCCAATGGCTCTATTGAACAAGGACAACCATATCTACTCGCTGCTAGCGTGATCGTTTCATCCGCGAAACACAAAGGCCACAATAATTGCTACAAAACATGACTCCATGACTCCATCAGACAGCAGGCTCAGTCAACCAATGACGTTATTGTTTGAACTCTCCCGGCATAAAAAAAATAATAAAATGCTATGGTACATAATTATGTCTGAAACACCTCTCATAACTCATAATTATACAGAAAGAATGGAAGAACACCCCAAATAATGTCTAGTGGTGAAGTTTCCCTTTAATAAGAGCCTAAAACTACCCTGTCTAAGAGCCTAACAACTACACCCTCCTCAAACAGTAAGGCTTTCCCCTCTTCTTTCTGCTTCTTTCTACTCTATTGTTTCCTATCCTCCATTCTCTCTCTTTCTCCCCCTCTTTCCCTTTCTTGGTCTGCTTTGCTCATCCAATCCTCTCACTCTATCAATCAAGGTAGTTACTGGTGTTCATGTTGTTTCTCGAAAATGATTCAAGCTACAAAAAACATGTTTCCTTTTCAAAAGTAAAAGGTTGTGACTTTACAAATGTTCTCTTCTAAAATGTGACGGATTTGTTGATGTAAACAAAGAGATTTGTTCCTTCCCTCAACTCCGATGCTGGGTATTGTGTTTCCGCCTGTCAGAATGACTTAAGGCTATAAGAGGAAGACCTGCCCTCAGATCCCAGCACTGAGAAGGGGCAGCTGGCCATAGTTTGATCTCTGATTCTCCATTCTAGAACTACAAGGCTTTGCTGCGTGTTGCATCTCTCCCCTGTGGTATGACTCCCATTTTCTGAGCCCATTCGCATCGCAAGCAGCCATCTGGTACAAGCATACACAATGTACAAGCACACACACGCACACACAAACACACAGAATGTAGAAGCGCAATAATGCACGAACACGCATACATGTACATACACACACAAACACACACAAAGCAGCAGCAAACATTAGCCTCCCCAACCAACACAGAGGCCTTTGTATAGCAACACTGGCATCTGACCCAAAGCTGCCGATAGAAGGGGTGATACGGGGTGAAGGGGTATTGGCTGTGCAGGGTGGGGGGTGGAGGGTGGGGGGTGGGGGGCTGTTGGCTTGGCTGTGTTGGGAAGGAAACGTGGTGGGTTAGGTTGGAGGTGAACCAAGAGTCAGGAGGTGTGACAGAGTAGACAGAGGCGAGATGTGAAAGATTGGCCTGGTGAGGGGTAGTCATTCTGTGCCACTTGGTAAGGAGCCCAGGAGTGGGACACTCAACTCAATGGAGGATTGTTAGCTGACTGAAGGCAGTGCCAGCACTAACCCCACCATGTCATTATGATGTTTCTCTATAGCTACTGCATCTATGGATGGATGAAATGTTTCCATTTAATCAGAATGAAACCTTCTACATACTCACACACAACACACAACTCACACCCATACATTCACCTCAACCCCAAGTGCCTCCCTGTCCACATGTGATTTCAATGAACAGTCACTTCTTCGCTTGCAAACTGTCCCTCCCGGGAAGTGTTTAATTAATTGTAGAGTCCCGCCTCCAAAAATATTTGGTTTACTTTTGGAAGTGACACTCTGGTTGCCCTGGAGATGGGCTGAATCACAGTGTTCTAGGAACACACTGTGGCTTTTAATTGCGGTCAATCTATTCATACTGAGAGAGGTGGCAAGGATGAGAACACTTCACAACTTCATTAGAAGATACAGACAGCCAGGCATGGTACTCCGTCAGCAGGGTTTTGATTCAGGCTACATTTGAACAAGAGACACTGTCATTGAAAATAAAATCGTTATCAAAAAGGCGAGAATGTACGCAAGCGAAGATAAGAAGGGCTTGTTATTATTTCTGGTCAATTCAAGCGGCAGCTTTGAGGGAAACTGTTCTGCTCCCTGCTCTCCCATGGTGAAGTGACTCACGACGACCATCTAAAATGACACGGGAGGAGAGTCAAACATTACTTGAATTAAACTACAGACAGCTACTGCATTACTTCTCATGGAACACAGTGTCAACAAATTAACTCTCCACTCTCATTATGCCTTCACTATGAATTATTGAAAATTACTAATGCAGCCAGGCATGTGTGTGTGTGTGCATGTGTGTTCAACAATGAATGTGTGGATGGTTCCAGCAGTATCACCGCCACAGTGTGTGTGTCTGTGTGTGTGTGTGTGTGTGTAGTGTTTGTGTCTGACAGTGAGTGACTGGAGAGAGAGAGCCCCATGGAGCTGAGTCTCCACATTAAACACCACCTGCTCCTTCCAGATATATAAAACACAGCACTGTGTCACACACACACAAACACACACACATACACCTCGCCTTTGTAGCTCCACCATGCCTAACCACCCACACGCATGTAGCCAGGCATAATGCAGATTAACACCAACACACACACACACGCTCCACTTCCTCGGCACTCACTGATCTGAGCAGTCCTCTAATAAACAGGAGTCTAGATATCAACATTCTGATTGTCATTCTCCCTCAGATAAATACTGTGTTCTAGCTATGTTTTCCATTTGTTCTGTGTTCTATATGGAGGATTAGAGATAATGGCTGTAATATTCATACTGAGCAGAGCAGAGCCGTCAACTGTCACGTGAGGTAAAGAGAGATGAAAAGTCTAATGAGGGAGAGGAGCCCTGAACTGTAAACACACACAGACAGGCTACAATGGATAGTCTCACTCATCGCATGCTGCCATATTGTCTCCCCGGAAGTTCGAATGAGAAGTCACATAGAATAAATATTAAATAAGATTTTATAGAACTAATGCATATTTTTCATAATTTAACTAGGGAAGTCAGTTAAGAACTAATTCTTATTTTCAATGACAGCCTAGGAACAGTGGAATAACTGCCCTGTTCAGGGGTAGAACAACAGATTTGTACCTTGTCAGCTCGGGGATTCATATCACTAGCCACTTTAAACAATGCTACCTTATATAATGTTACTTACCCTACATTATTCATCTCATATGCATACGAATATACTGTACTCTATATCATCGACTGCATCCTTATGTAATACATGTATCACTAGCCACTTTAACTATGCCACTTTGTTTACATACTCATCTCATATGTACATACTGTACTCGATACCATCTACTGTATCTTGCCTATGCTGCTCTGTACCATCACTCATTCATATATCCTTATGTACATATTCTTTATCCCCTTACACTGTCTATAAGACAGTAGTTTTGGAATTGTTAGTTAGATTACTTGTTGGTTATTACTGCATTGTCGGAACTAGAAGCACAAGCATTTCGCTACACTCGCATTAACATCTGCTAACCATGTGTATGTGACAAATAAAATTTGATTTGATTTGATTCGATCTTGCAACCTTTCGTTTACCAGTCCAACGCTCTAACCACTAGGCTACCTGCCGCCCCATATGCATCTAAGAAGTCAAATAGGGTAAGATTTTCATAAGAATATTTGAAGATCAATACAGATATTTCGATCTACCTAACCAATGTAGCATTCATCTACACATTTTCTGTGTTCTACCAACAGGGCACAAATACTATGAGAATGTATCAATATTTTACAGAGAACTTGGCCCATAAAAAAACTCTAAGTTATTTAATATTCATGAATGCATCACCTTCATGAATATTCATGATCAGATGAATATTTTAGTTAACCTCCAATGGATGAATTAGGCTGCTCTTTCAGCTAATCAATAATTTGGAGGTGATTGTCATTGACGGATACCGTCAACAACGTCCAGGCGAAAGGGCCACAAAATAAAGTTACACTCCACAACTGTAGCTTGCTCATCAGTGAAGATCATCACTCGGTCTGCAGAGTACGTGGCAGTAATCAATGTCCCTGTGAACAACGTTTGTTTCTGATTGATCTAAGCCACAAAATAGAGATCAAATGTTTGACAATACGATGCCATAAGGCCGGGGTTATACTCCTGTCTAATATTCAGCAGTGGCTCATCCTAAAGAAGTGGCTCTCTGATCAGCGCAGATAAGTGAAAGGTATTCTGACTGTCAGAAGTCAACTGAGAGGGCATCACCACCACCGCTGTAGTGTTGATGTGGATGGTTAAACCATAAAGAAGGCAACACAGACACCAAGCCAACACCAGCTCAGCACTTGATGTCTAGTCTGCCACTGAGGGATATTTACAGTGGGGTCCAACATGATTGGATCTCTTGATAAAGACGAGCTAAAAAGACTGTTTAAAATAAATAATACAAATACTGAGCTTCTGTATATTGTATGCTCCAAAAAAATGTTAAATGTGAATTATTGTATACTAATACAATTGCTCAGAGAAATACAATGTGTTTAACATGTAATAAAAAAGAACTCAAAAAGATTGGGGGTCAATACTCTATCCCCTTGCGAGGATAGCAAGACTGAGCCTTTTTCTCAATGTTTTTATTTGTGATTGGAGAACACATTGGGAGTGATCTTAGACCAGTCCTCCACACAGAATCATTCCATATCCTTGATATCCTTCGTTTTCGCTTGTGTACTGCCCTCTTCAATTCAAACCACAGGCTCTCAATGGGTGTTCCAGTCCAGAGGACTGAGATGGCCATTGGAAAATGTAGATTGTGTGGTCAGTTATCCATTTCATGTGGATTTTGATGTGCAACGTGACAGAAAAGATAATACATTTTTCTTAATGTTTTGCGTGGGAAAAATGACACAGCTCAAATTTTCTAAATTGAAAAATAAAGAAGACAATGATGGGTAGGAAATGTAGTGGGAGGAACTGTCACTATCTCAGATAGTCCTGTTAGATTTCATACAGGAGAGTATAATAGATATAATTGTGGGCTAGGCACTATTTTCTGAAAGTATAAAGGCTCTGTCATATAATGACAGTATAAAAGAAAAGGAAATGATGTGATATTTCCTACTTCATCACTTAAGATATGGCTAATGGTGAGGTCAATATGCAAGATGAGAGAAGATTAGTTTTGACCTTGACTGTGACCTTCTGCAGTTTGGAAATGAAAATGTGTGCAGAGAGAGGAGGAGAAGGCTGTTGGGGAGCCATTTCTTGTCATTATGTTGTTTCCAGTTCTGAAGGTGGTTATTCATTTGATTTCTTTATGATTCACAATCTGCTCTTTCGAAATATGCCATATGCTCAAAGCAATTCAAGGATGACGAGTGTCAGAATCAGTACAGTAATAAAAATAGCCTAAATGAGCTTGATTTACAGCCTGTGCCTCCCAGCAGTCAGCCCTCTCTCCCTCACCTATGATAAAATCCCCTAGCCTCGGCAAACAACAGCCTGCCTGCCTGCCAGCCAGCCAGCAACACAGGACCAACACACACACTTACCTTTTTCAATCAATCCAGTGTTAGCCAGATAAAAAACAGAGTGCAGGTGTAGGGAGAAATGCAGAACAAATGGGCAGTGTAGTACATATTTATTAGCATTGGAGGAAATTAAATCAATATCAGGGCCCAAATCAGTTTGTTTTAATCAGGAACAAACATATTGACTTAACACAATATGGCCAGTTTTATCTATCACTAATAAAAATTCATTGAGACAAGGTGCCTATAAAGGCTGTGACAAAATAGGAACCTCAATCTATAGCTTGCTATTTTCTATCGCTCTGACTCCCTCGTTCTCTCCATCTCTGTCTCCCTCTCTCTTTCTCCCTCTCTCCCTTCCTCTTTCCCTCTGTGTCCTTCTTTCCATGCCTCTGAGGGAAGGAGCATCTGAAGGACAGAAGTGTGTCTGAGACCTCATATCAGAACACATGGTGCCCTGTGCGTTTCCATACATTCATTTGGCTGCAGTCTGGTCAGTAGCCCTGTCCTGCAGTCAAATGACCTAGTGGTCTCATGGGCCGAATGTTATTCATATTTTTCGGAATTGCATAACATTAAAAAACTGGTGTTTCTATGTCAAACGGTTTTGTTATATTTCAGTCTTCTGTGATGTATACAAAATGTAATATTGGGATGCAACCTCAAAATGTAATACATTTCAACTCTATATCTGACATGGTACAGGTGTCTTCTCTTTTTAAGCCCAGAACCATGTGTGTGAGGTGCATACTTGGGTTTCAAAGTAGATTTGTTTAAGACTACCAAGAAACAATCTGTGTGACCCTGATTTAGCCCACTGCAGTAAAACGTTAATGCCTCCCTCTCTTTTGTTTCCGTTCATCGCAAGAGATCTTTCGACTTTTATGAAATCACACCTAATGGAATGTGGTAATGGGAGCTTTCTGGCAATCAGGGTGTTAGCTATGGTGTGGGGGGTCAGAGGTAGGGAGGTGCATGAAAAGGATTACTAAAGACCCCTCTCACACACACACACCACCTCTTCCAGGGCCCGGCTAAGGAGAATGTGATTACAAGCTAGTAGGCCAGGCCCTCGCCATGGGGCATAGTGCACCACCATCCATCCATTATTGTAGAGCACCACCATACAGACAGTAACATCCATCCAGTAACATCCATACAGTAACAGGATACATCCATAAAGTAACATCCATCCAGCAACATCCATCCAGCAACATCCATCCAGTAACATCCATCCAGTAACATCCATAAAGTAACATCCATACAGTAACAGGATACATCCATAAAGTAACATCCATCCAGTAACATCCATCCAGTAACATCCATCCAGTAACATCCATCCAGTATCATCCATAAAGTAACATCCATACAGTAACAGGATACATCCATAAAGTAACATCCATCCAGTAACATCCATCCAGTAACATCCATACAGTAACAGGATACATCCATCCAGTAACATCCATCCAGTAACATCCATCCAGAAACATCCATAAAGTAACATCCATAATGTAACATCCATCCAGTAACATCCATAACGTAACATCCATACAGTGAAATCCATACAGTAACATCCATACAGTAACATAAATACAGTAACAGGAAACATCCATAAAGTAACATCCATACAGTAACATCCATCCAGTAACAGTAACATCCATAAAGTAACATCCATACAGTAACATCCATACAGTAACATCCATACAGTAACAGGATACATCCATACAGTAACATCCAAACAGTAACATCCATCCAGTAACATCCATCCAGTAACATCCACACAGTAACAGGATACATCCATAAAGTAACATCCATCCAGTAACATTCATACAGTAACAGGATACATCCATAAAGTAACATCCATCCAGTAACAGGATACATCCATACAGTAACATCCATACAGTAAAATCCATACAGTAACATCCATACAGTAACATCCAGACAGTAACAGGATACATCCATAAAGTAACATCCATCCAGTAACATCCATACAGTATAACAGGATGCATCCACAAAGTAACATCCATTCAGTAACAGGATACATCCATCCAGTAACATCCATACAGTAACAGGATACATCCATCCAGTAATATCCATCCAGTAACATCCATACAGTAACGTCCAAACAGTAACATCCATACAGTAACATCCATACAGTAACATCCATACAGCAACATCCATACAGTAACATCCATACATTAACATCCAGACAGTAACATCCATACAGTAACATCCATACATTAACATCCAGACAGTAACATCCATACAGCAACATCCATACAGTAACATCCAAAAAGTAAAATCAATACAGGATACATTCATCCAGTAACATCCATCCAGTAACATCCATCCAGTAACATCCATCCAGTAACAGGATACATCCATCCAGTAATATCCATCCAGTAACATCCAGACAGTAACATCCATACAGTAAATCCATACAGTAACATCCATCCAGTAACATCCATACAGTAACATCCATACATTAACATCCAGACAGTAACATCCATACAGCAACATCCATACAGTAACATCCAAAAAGTAAAATCAATACAGGATACATTCATCCAGTAACATCCATCCAGTAACATCCATCCAGTAACATCCATCCAGTAACAGGATACATCCATCCAGTAATATCCATCCAGTAACATCCAGACAGTAACATCCATACAGTAACATCCATACAGTAACATCCAGACAGTAACATCCAGACAGTAACATCCATACAGTAACATCCAGACAGTAACATCCAGACGGTAACATCCAAACAGTAACATCCAAACAGTAACATCCAGACAGTAAATCTAGACAGTAACATCCATACAGTCACAGGATGCATCCATACAGTAACATCCATACAGTAACATCCAGACAGTAAATCTAGACAGTAACATCCATACAGTAACAGGATACATCCATCCAGTAATATCCATCCAGTACAGGATACATCCAGACAGTAAAATCCAGACAGTAACTGGATACATCCATCCAGTAACATCCAGACAGTAACATCCAGACGGTAACATCCAAACAGTAACATCCAAACAGTAACATCCAGACAGTAACATCCAAACAGTAACATCCATACAGTAACATCCAGACAGTAACATCCATACAGCAACATCCATACAGTAACATCCAAAAAGTAAAATCAATACAGGATACATTCATCCAGTAACATCCATACAGTAACATCCATCCAGTAACATCCATACAGTAACAGGATGCATCCATACAGTAACATCCATACAGTAACATCCATACAGTAACATCCAGACAGTAACATCCAGACAGTAAATCTAGACAGTAACTTCCAGACAGTAAATCTAGACAGTAACATCCATACAGTAACAGGATGCATCCATACAGTAACATCCAGACAGTAAATCTAGACAGTAACATCCATACAGTCACAGGATGCATCCATACAGTAACATCCATACAGTAACATCCAGACAGTAAATCTAGACAGTAACATCCATACAGTAACAGGATACATCCATCCAGTAATATCCATCCAGTACAGGATACATCCAGACAGTAAAATCCAGACAGTAACTGGATACATCCATCCAGTAACATCCAGACAGTAACATCCATACAGTAACATCCATACAGTAACATCCAGACAGTAACAACCAGACAGTAACATCCATACAGCAACATCCATTCAGTAAGAAAACATCCAGTAACATCCATACAGTAACATCCAGACAGTAACATCCATACAGTAACATCCAGGCAGTAACATCCATACAGTAACTTCCATACAGTAACATCCATCCAGTAACATCCAGACAGTAACATCCAGACAGTAACATCCAGACAGTAACATCCATACAGTAAGAAAACATCCATCCAGTAACATCCATACAGTAACATCCAGGCAGTAACATCCATACAGTAACATCCAGACAGTAACATCCAGACAGTAACATCCATACAGTAACATCCATTCAGTAAGAAAACATCCATCCAGTAACAAGCATACAGTAACATCCATACAGTAACAGGATACATCCATACAGTAACAGCCAGACAGTACCATCCATACAGTAAGAAAACATCCATCCAGTAACATCCATACAGTAACATCCAGGCAGTAACATCCATACAGTAACATCCAGACAGTAACATCCAGACAGTAACATCCATACAGTAACATCCATTCAGTAAGAAAACATCCATCCAGTAACAGTCATTCAGTAACAGTCATCCAGTAATATCCATACATTAACAGGATACAGCCATCCAGTAACATCCAGTTACAGCCAGCTAGTAACATCCATACAGTAACAGGCATCCAGTAATAGCCATTCACCTTGTAGAGATACTGCTGTTGCTCCTCTGACATCATCAGCTTGTAGCTGTCCGTCACCACCGAGTCCATGTCCATAAGCCAATCCCAGAGCTCCTGGAATTCTGACTCAAACTCCTGCAGACTGGAGGACAGGAAGGAGGGAGGAGAGGAAGGAGGGAGGAGAGGAAGGAGGGAGGAGAGGGAGAAGGGAAGGAGGGAGAAGAGGAGATGGGAAGAGGGAGGAGAGAGGGGGGGGGGTAGAGGGGAGAGGAGAGTGGAAGGGAGGAGGGAGAAGAAGACAAGGAGGAAGAGCTGGGGTTAGAGACGACGCCCCTAGGAAATATCCCACTAAACCCCTGCTAAACGCCCACCCCCCAATGCCCACGTCTTCCTCAGCTTAACCATTAGGTTGAAAAGAGGAATGGCATCATGGGGGAGGGAAAGGCAGCTGGACATTACAGAGGGAATATTTGACAAGCGGTGGTAATTACCATGGCCCGTCAGTGGAATGCTGGGTTCATGACGGTGCAGAAGGTGTGAACAGGGTTAGACGCACAATGAATCTCTGACCCAGCTGGTGAGTGACACCTATCTCTATAGCACAGAAACATCTTAATTAAACATGACTTCAACTCTCCTTCCTCCCTACCTCCGTCACACCCCAGCCCCTCCTTCCCCTTCCCCAGCCCCTGACATGAAATAACATCAAATATTTATGAAAGGAACAAGGGCAATTGCTCAAACATACACATTACTGTCAGGGGTTTGGTTTGGTGTTTTAGACTCGGCGGGTGGCTACATGTTTATAAACATTAGTGGTTCAAATTGTTTTGGAATTCGCCTGGGCTGCTCTGGACACTTTGACAGTTGTGTCAGGCTGCCGATGGCGTTCCCGTCCCTTCGCTCGACTTCCATTCACAAAGCAATCAACTGAGTTGTCCCTGAAGAAAGAAACGACTATGAATGAGATTACATAAATAACCACCAAACTGGAGGGAAATATCAACACCCTCTTTATTTTAATTTATAGCAGAAACAAAGTTAACACAGGAGCGGGTTTGAGTTTTGGCTTAGTACTACATATGTAATTTCAACAAGCATGGCGGAGCTGTATGTATTAGCATTTTCAAGCAGACATTGATGAAACAAAATGACGTTGGGGAAAATATGAATATTTTAGTCCTTGTTATACAGAAGTCACTGATCATAACAAAACAGGGGAGACAGAAAATGAGAAACCGTGTGACAAGTAAAGCTCGAGGAAGTCACCCTAAGGCATTCAACTCCACAACTCATTATACGGCGGCTGCTGTAGGCCTTTTGTAAAGCTAAACTGATAAATACGTTACAATATTCCTTCCGCGATATTGTTTTTTCCTCGCTAATACAAAACTAAATGCTTGTAGAACAAGATCTCTGCGGGCATCTAACCAAACAAACAAATAAGGGAATAAAATCAAGCCTCACACAGCAGGATCCATTTAGCAGAGCTACATTATAGCCTTTTGATCTGTCAGAATCTTTCTCTATCAGTTGCCTTGGTTGTGTACAAAGCATACTGTACTGTCTGTATGTCTCCTCAACGAAACTAAACCTTCAAACCCTCCCTTTTGGCAGTACTCTTCCCAGATCATTCCCTCCCTCCGTCCGATGAAAGTAGACATGTGTTAAATGTTACCCTGTTAACCGTAGGGATGCTAGGTCTGTGCTCTGCGGATGGATGGGTGGGTGTCGCACACTACAGGCCCAGCCGAGCTGACAGACACGCTAGCGTCTGAAATGGATGCATTTCCGTCCTCTATTCTTTTCAAATCCATTTAACATCAATCTCCCCCACTCAGAGGAGTGCTGGCTGGCTGATATGAGAGCAGCGCTACTGTACCTAATTCATCACCACCGCCCATCACTGGAGCCGCCATGTCACTCTGAGCAATAGGAAGGAAAGGTTGGACGCCTTATTGACACTCCTCACATCTCACTTAAAGTGACACTTTTATAGAAAGGCCCCTTTAATTGATGGTGTTAATCCCGCCTGCTACTAACGAGGGAAATTAACATCTAACATCCCTGCCTGTATGATATCTTTAAACCTGAAATGGCACCCGATTCCCTATATACAGTTGAAGTCGGAGGTTTACATACACCTTAGCCAATTACATTTCAACTCAGTTTTTCACAATTCCTGACATTTAATCCTAGTAGAAACTCCCTGTTTTAGGTCAGTTAGGATCAACACTTTATTTTAAGAATGTGAAATGTCAGAATAATAGTAGAGATAATGATTTATTTCAGCATTTCCTTCTTTCATCATTTTCTCAGTGGGTCAGAAGTTTACATACACTCAATTAGTATTTGCTAGCATTGCCTTTAAATTGTTTAACTTGGGTCAAACTTTTCGGGTAGCCTTCCACAAGTTTCCCACAATAAGCTGGGAGAATTTTGGCCCATTCCTCCTGACAGAGCTGGTGAAACTGAGTCAGGTTTGTAGGATCCTTGCTCACACATGCTTTTTCAGTTCTACCCACAAATGTTCTAGGATTGAGGTCAGGGCTTTGTGATAGCCACTCCAATACCTTGACCTTGTTGTCATTAAGCCATTTTGCCACAACTTTGGAAGTATACTTGGTGTCATTGTCCATTTGGAAGACCCATTTGCGACCAAGCTTTAACTTCCTGACTGATGTCTTGAGATGTTGCTTCAATATATCCAAATAATTCCCTCCCCCATGATGCCATCTATTTTCATCAGACCAGAGGAAATTTCTCCAAAACGTACAATCTTTGTCCCCATGTGCAGTTGTAAACCGTAGTCCGGCTTTTTTATGGCAGTTTTTGAGCAGTGGCTTCTTCCTTGCTGAGCAGCCTTTCAGGTTATGTCGATATAGGACACGTTTTACTGTGGATATAGATACTTTTGTACCTGTTTCCTCCAGCATCTTCACAAGGTCATTTGCTGTTGTTCTGGGATTGATTTGCACTTTTCGCACCAAAGTACGTTCATCTCTAGGAGACAGAATGCGTCTCCTTCCTGAGCAGTAGGACGGCTGCGTGGTCCCATGGTGTTTATACTTGCGTACTATTGTTTGTACAGATGAACGTGGCTACTTCAGGCGTTCGGAAATTGCTCCCAAGGATGAACCAGACTTGTGGAGGTCTACAATTTTGTTTCTGAGGTCTTGGCTGATTTCTTTTGATTTTCCCATGGTGTCAAGCAAAGAGGCACTGAGTTTGAGGGTAGGCCTTGAAATGTATCCACAGGTACACCTCCAATTGACTCAAATAATGTCAATTAGCCTTTCAGAAGCTTCTAAAGCCATGACATCATTTTCTGTCATTTTCCAAGCTGTTTAAATGCACAGTCAACTTAGTGTATGTAAACTTCTGAACCGCTGGAATTGTGATACAGTGAATTATAAGTGAAATAATCTGTCTGTAAACAATTGTTGGATAAATTACTTGTGTCATGCACAAAGTAGATGTCCTAACCGACTTGCCAAAACTATAGTTTGTTAACAAGAAATTTGTGGAGTGGTTTAAAAAAAGAGTTTTAATGACACCAACCTAGGTGTATGTAAACTTCTGACTTCAACTGTATATAGCGCTCTTGCCAAAAGTACTGTATTATATAGGGAGTAGGGTGGGAAAGTAGTACACTTTATAGGGAATAGGATGGGGCTTTGGCCGAAAGAAGTGCACTATACAGGGAATAACTTCGGTCTCAGTGACTGGCAGCCATTCTGTAATTATCAAGGTTGAGAGGTGTGCTAGTGAGCCGACAGGCCTGAAAACGCAGCGGTGGTGGCGAGCTAGCAAGCAAGAAGAGAGGAGCGGCAGCCTCGGCTATAGATTTCGACAGCTCCTTCCCGAAGACGTTTCCATTTAAAGGTAAGGGCCAAAGAGTCAAAACAATGAATCCTTGAGCAGGCAGCCGTCATTAAAATTCAAAGGATCATTATGGTTTTCTACCAAATAAATCATTAGAATGAGAGGCTTAAAAGGATTAAAAGGAGGCTTGATTCAAAGCCAAGGGAGGGGAGTCAGCTGGGTCTGGACTCCTGAGTTACAGAGACTGACTCACTCTCTGTCTGCTGCAGGACTGACTGGGGAGGAGACACTGAAATGTAACCTACCTAACAGTTGTGGTTGGTGGGTTGAAATATCGGAGGACAGGCTTATTGTAATGGCTGGAGTGGAGTAAATAGAATGGTACCTATTACAGATACTATGTGTTTGATCCTATATTTCTGCCCACCAGCCTCCTCTGCTACCTACCATTGAGGGTACTGTGTTGAATCATCTGTGGTCGAATAATCCATTTAACATTCACTGACGAACATGGACTTTTTCGAATGACACAGTTGCAGTCAAATATATTGACACCCTGCAGTTTACAATGGAGTGCAATGGAGCAGAATGTTCCGTTTTCTCTTTTCAGAAGTGGTTGAATGGCTATTTTTACTCTGTAGACACATGCAATTTACCACAGGTGAGATAAATAACACACTAAACGAGAATCCCGAGCCTCCAACCAACGTAATTTGAATTTGGAATTATTTAGTCCAGCCCATTTTTGGACTTTGAAGTTTAAAAAAATCTCAATTTCAGTTTAGATTAAAATGTTTTGGTCCTTTGATGTTGTAAATCAAACAAATACACATGTGAACAAAAAAAAAACTTATTTTATAAGAAATAGTGAATCATGCAAAGGGTGCCAATATATTTGACCTCAACTGTATATAGAATTCTTGTTCTAAAATGTTGTACTGTACAGTTACCAAACAACAATAGCACTGTGCTTGGGATTCCACTCACTCTTCCACTGCTTATCATTAGCACAACGAACATGACTCTCCAGTTCCTAGTCTTTTAAGTGCGTCTTTCCCAGTGAGTGGAGCAGAACCTTGTAAACAGTAGCTAGCTTCTGTCTGTTGGCGATAACCACTGGGGGAGAGAGACCATCAAAGTAAGGCGTGAAACAGTGAAAAAGCGCCGTGACAAAGAGTGGTGCTGTACACGCCAGATTACAATGTTAAGAACGTGACCCCCAAATTATAAAAGTGTGTGTGACATTTCATTCCACTGTGAATAAACAGAATGCTTAAATTGACAGAGCAACTTCTCTTGTAGAAAGAGAAAGCCTTCTTCTTCTTCTTTGCAAGAGACCACATTGTCCCCAAGCTTTAGTATTTATAGTGGTAGCTAAAACAAACCCTCAGTGACTAACAGTTATCATTGAGTTGCTTCCATTGTCTGTATATTTTTCTCAGCTCAGTAAATCATTTGACGTCAAAATAAAAGACCCCATTTCAAAATAAAGGTCCCTGTTTCAAGATAGAAGACCAATTTTCAAGATAAAATACCAGATTGGGCTGGCTCATACAGTAGGCTACCTAAATCGAAGAGGTCTGATTGTGGGTCTGTATAACATAACCAAGTGGGTCCCCATAACTATGGTGGCCCTAAGGGTCAATGGTGGCGTTCTACCTGTTGTTCTTGGACATCTGTGTGTACTCCCTCCCAGTCCTCCTATTGGTGCCAGTGCAGTACTGCTGGCTGTTCAGCTTCAGGCTCAGCTGGTCCAGGGCATCCCTCTGGGCCTCATGGTGGCTCTGCAGCAACTCCACCTGATAACACAACACATCAAAGGACACATTAGGGTCATGTTCATTTGGCAATAATGAGAGGAAAATAGGGATGGACCACCGTGACTATGCCAATAAGAAACGATAATTTTTGTTTTCGGTTTCAGAATGTTTGGAAACATTTTGCTACAGTGTGACTTACTGAATGAGACCTACCACTGCGAAACTAAGGACATTCTGGAAAACAAAGGTTGTTCTGTATATTGTCAGATATTATGTTGATATGAGTGTATAATTCTCAACACAACATTAGTTATTAGCTTTAAACAAACACCTGTTACTGATATAGCAATTGTGATGGATGGTTACTGGAATACGATGTCCTATGCATTAAAGATGATGGACATACTCAAGAGCCCAACAGATTGGCCACTAGACAAACACCCTGTTGTACTGTAGGAATATCAAATCCCACCATACGGCAACATTACCAAAGTGCTTCTGTTAAGATCAGTGATTCTGAGCATCAGACAATCAGAAAGCTGTGCAGGCCTTGCAGTGGATCTGTAATTGCATACAAAATATATGGAGATGAAGCCATTGCTGTGCCAATGAATGACTACCCCACCCTGCTTGGTTTTTCCTCATTCCTCCTTAACACTGTATAAACTGTCTTTGTTTGTGTGCTGTCAAAACCGTTTTGTCTATTTTGCAGATGCCTCTACAAAGGTCAAACAATTCCATGAATGCAAACTGCTTCTCTATCAAAAGCACACTCGATAATAAACAAGTAAATCAACAGATAGATGCATTTGGTTTCTCGTTCTCATTTATTTGTGTGTGTGTGTGTGTGTGTGTGTATTATGAAACCCGCTCTGTTCATTTGGGAAGAATGAAATGAACCTAACTAGGAGCTCCAAGAAAATTAGTGGGCGCAACTGTGGCGGCAAGATCTCCTTCTCCGTCCCCCTCGAAGGAATTTGCTTTCATTTGCCTTCATTTCGGATTCACTCAGCCCGCTCACGGACGCCGTGTCAGGATCCTAATTACCCAATCCCATTGGAGCTGCTTACACACACAATAATGACTAATGCAGACTACAGACAAAAGCAATTTAGCACCAGACACCTTGAATCGGAGGACAGGACAGATAGTGCATGCGGCCGGGGCCCAGAAGAGAGTATCATCCGTGGAATGTATGAGGACTCTCCATGATTTGGTTGCCTTCCCAGTTTGAAGGATCTTGAAGAAGTTTTGTTTTGTCCTTCTCAAACTAACCAGAACTACACTGAGCATAGAAAACATTAAGAACAAGCTCGTTCCGCGACATAGACACGGATTGAAGTGGATTTAACTAGTGACATCAATAAGGGGTCATTGCTTTCACCTGGATTCACCTGGTCAGTCAATGTCATGGAAAGAGCAGGTGTTCTTAATGTTTGGTATACTCAGTGTATAAGGCAATTTGTCCCAATACATTTGGTCCCCTAAAATGGAGGGACTATGTAAAAAAAAAAAAAGTGCTGTGATTTCTAAAAGGTTCACTTGATATTAAATTAAAGCTGACAGTCTGCACTGTATCATTTCAAATCCAAAGTGCTGGAGTACAGAGCCAAAGAAAAACCAAATGTGTCACTGTCCCAATACTTTTGGAGTTCACTCAAACAAATTGGAAAATTATTTTATTTTATACTAATAGAATTGCTCAGAGAAAGAGATTTTGCTTAACAAGTAAATCCTTTTTACTCAAAAAGATAAGGGTCACAATTATTGGAACCCTTGTTATCGATACCTTTCAAAACCTTACCTTGTGAGGATAGATAATGAGGATAATGGCACTGAGTCTTTATCCTCGAAAGGACTTGAATCCCATTGAAAACCAGTGGTTTGAATTGAAAAGGGCAGTCCATAAGTGCAGACAAACAATATCGAGGATCTGGAGAGATTCTGTATGGAGGAATGGTCTAAGATCCCTCCCAAAGTGTCCTCCAATCTCAAAAGACATTTTGGAAAAAGGCTCAGTGCCGTTATCCTCGCAAGGTGAGGCATTGAAAGGTCTTGAAAACATGGGTGCCCATCATTTTTTACCCCTATCGTTTTGAAAATATGTTTTATTACTTGTTGAACAAAATCTCTTTCTCTGTGTCACACCCTGACCATAGTTTACTTTGTATATTTCTATGTTTTGGTTGGTCAGGGTGTGAGCTGAGTGGGCATTCTATGTTTCATGTCTAGTTTGTCTATTTCTATGTCTGGCCTGATATGGTTCTCAATCAGAGGCAGGTGTTAGTCATTGTCTCTGATTGGGAACCATATTTAGGTAGCCTGGGTTTCACTGTGTGTTTGTGGGTGATTGTTCCTGTCTCTGTGTTTTCACCAGATAGGGCTGTTTCGGTTTTCGTTACGTTTCCACGTTTGTTGTTTTTTGTAGTTTTTGTATTGATTCGTGTTTTACGTTTGTTTGATTAAACATGGATCGCAATCTACACGCCGCATTTTGGTCTGACTCTCCTTCACCAAAAGAGAACCGTTACACTCTGAGCAATTTTATTAGCATAAAATTCTATAAAAACAATTTGCATACAATTTAGCTCAGTAGTTGTATTATTTATTTCATAAATAATTAATAAGTATTTTTTGCTCATTATCAAGGGTGCCAATAATTTTGTACCCGACAGAATGCCATAATGATTACATGTACTATAAGCCTATACCATAATGATTACATGTACTATAAGCCTATGCCATAATGATTACATGTACTATAAGCCTATACCATAATGATTACATGTACTATAAGCCTATGCCATAATGATTACATGTACTATAAGCCTATGCCATAATGATTACATGTACTATAAGCCTATGCCATAATGATTACATGTACTATAAGCCTATACCATAATGATTACCTGTACCATAAGCCTATACCATAATGATTACCTGTACCATAAGCCTATACCATAATGATTACCTGTACCATAAGCCTATACCATAATGATTACATGTACTATAAGCCTATACCATAATGATTACATGTACTATAAGCCTATGCCATAATGATTACATGTACTATAAGCCTATGCCATAATGATTACATGTACTATAAGCCTATGCCATAATGATTACATGTACTATAAGCCTATACCATAATGATTACCTGTACCATAAGCCTATACCATAATGATTACCTGTACCATAAGCCTATACCATAATGATTACCTGTACCATAAGCCTATACCATAATGATTACCTGTACCATAAGCCTATACCATAATGATTACCTGTACCATAATCCAGATCTGCCTGAACATTATTTCCTCAGTAACCCAGTAACCCAGGAATCAATGCTCCACAAAAAAACCACATTGATAGTATGAGCAACAATTCCTTCCAGTCTTAAAATGGAGAGGGACGCTTTGTGTTGACATTTCCAACAGTTATGCTAAAGAAAAAGACAATTCACCATTTAGATAGAGAAAGCAAGCATCAACACCGCACATCAACAGTGATTTCCATCAACCTTCTAATGTTACTTATTTTCTGGAAAATAACATCTCTGAGCAGTGATTTGCCAGGACGAATCTCTATAGAGAATAACCCTGTGAACTGCGGACGGTCGGTTGGTTTTGATTTTCTTGCAATCCCTTTCAGCCTGTTTAAACTTCTGCTTATTCAGATATGCAGACATGGGGATTCGGAGTGCTGCATCCTGTATTCTTATTTCAAACAGAATCATTCAAACCTGCGCTGCTCGCACACTCGCTCACTCTGTCAAAACACTCCTCTCCTGCCTTTAAACTGCTAATGTGCAAAGGAATCAATATACATTTTGATCATTTGATGAATACTTACGTCTGTCTCGGGAGACAGAGGGCAGACTCAGATATGAGGATCTGCTGAATCAAGTCATTTTAGGTGTTTTTTGTTTACACGCCAGGGCCAATTTACTATACTGGGCCTCAGAACTACTTTCTAGAGCCAGATATCTCCAGGGGCAACCCCTGCTGCTTCGACTGTCAATCAACCGTACCTCCATCCATCCAAGCAGTCAGAGTTCTATCATCATCATCACCTGTTTCCTCTGCTTTCAGATACTGTTACCTTCACATACTGTTTCAATTATTGGTTCTGCTATAGGCTCTCATTGATCAGACCAGGCAGGAGAGGATAATGATGATGTCATCAATAATGGATATGTGGTGATGTATACAACCGTAGCTCCCGGCACTCACATACTCCCTTTGAAAATATCAATATGGCTGTAATGCAGTATGATTAGGGTGAAACAGTGATGCATATTGTCGACAATACGTATATTTTCACACAGCTTATAGCTCAAAGATGGATAGATAGATACATCCCTTGCTGGTGGTTCTGAAAGTTTCCCTGAACTTTAACATCGAATCGAGTTGACCTTCCCATACGATTGGCATGAATGAAACGAACAAAGAAAGATGCAACAACAGAACTGCTGATTGATTCAACATTTAGTCCATTGAAGATTTAAAGTCCAAGACCAGGCGTGACAGTCACAGTCACAACGACTTTGCTCGTTTGATTTTTATTGTGGTCCTCTGTAGCTCAGTTGGTAGAGCATGGTGCTTGCAACACCAGGAAGTGGGTTCCATTCCTACGTAAAATGCATGCGCGTGTGACTAAGTTGCTTTGGGTGAAAGCATCTGCTAAATAGCATATGTTATATTATTGAGATAGAAGACATTGAACCATATAGGCAAAATTCATACACTTAATGTACTCCTTATGGAAAAGACATCCTGAGTGGATACATACAGGATGAGTAAATTATGAAAGTTCTCATTCACACTAATACCTGTAAAAAAGAAAGATCAAATAGAGTAAAAGGTCAAATAGAGTAAAAGGTCAAATAGAGTAAAAGGTCAAATAGAGTAAAAATGAGATATCCCTCAAAGAGCGATAAAACAAACAGAAATGCCATCTGCAAATACAAGGAGCTAGGAGCTACAAGTTCTGTGATACTGAAGGCAGAGATAAACTTGAGGGAAGAATCACAGACTTACAAGAATGTCCATGGGCTGTTTGGAGGACCAGATGTTTCGAATAAAAACACACCGGCAAATTCATTTGAATCAAAATCATCAAAACAGAATCGTGCAACAACGGCTTTTCCCTTGGTCTTTCTTCTGAGACCCCCCCCCCACAAAATAACTACAAGAGATAGAAAGAAAAAAGGAATTTTGTGGCTGCAATGCAAACAGGATACTGGTCTGATTTGAACCAGCTGGGGAACAATACAAAATGAACGAGGAGAGATACAGTATGTGCCTCTGGTGAACACTACTCGGTATGGGAACGGTAGAGCCGGGGTCTGAGGACGCTTTTTAAACTGTATATTTAGGCAATGTGACATAAAGCTGGGTTGGTTTATTTCTTTATCGTCCTCTCTGAATGCAAGAGGCATCGCGGCGAGATTGAAAACTGTGGGAAGTCACCGCCAACCCCCCGCGACTTGTGTTCAAACACCCACAACATACATTGGCTTGTTTGAAATGTCTCCCATCAGGGCCATCCTGATGTGTTGTGCTGTGCTGAGGCTGTATCAGAAAGGAGCGGACAGATAGATGGAAGGATGGAAGAAGCATGCTCAGAAAATAAATTCAGATGGGAGCTGTGGGGTTGGCAACTCAGGAGTTGTAAACGGCTGAGGATTCCATTAAAGTATCTCATAAATTTACACATACAACAGTGAAGCTTCACCTTCAAAACAACCAACAACCCTTATGGGAATAGGCCACCATTTTGAAATCCTGATCATCAATAGAGGACTGATGTGGAATTCCATGCACTGTCTCCAACTTGTTTTCTGCAACAAAGAAATGACAGGAAAAATATTTTCTTTCACGTTCCCATTTGTTTCCATTTGAAACATGCTGTAGAGGATCATTTTCAAGATTGTGGCTCTCTGAGGAGCCATTGGAAAACATGAAACTCATTTGAAAACTATTACTTTCAAATCACTAGACATAAAGTCTGGATTTAATATGTAGTAGGTCTCCTGGCATGAATCATGAGACTGGCAAAAATAACTATTATCATAAAAGTGTGGTCTGACATGTGCAACTTTCATTCATTCATTCTTTCTTACGTACAGTATATGGGATTCTCACAGCTATAAATAGCAGTATACTGTACTATGATTGCTATGATTGATTCTCCATGTTTCTTTGGGATGAGGGTCACAGTTATTTCCCTCTTCTCGTTTAGTACAATGATTTAACAGAAAGCCTTTGCATTGACTAGTGTCATGGTATCATCAGGATGAGCATACTGGACAGCATGAGAGGGATGAAACGTCTGCATAGATAAAGCAATGGCACAGAGTTGGACTGGCTGACTTATTCAGCATCTCCACCAAAAGGACTTTGACCTTGGCGGTAAAGTCCCAGGGATAAACATACGGGTCACACTACGTACATATGCTCCTGCACCTTTAAGAAATATCTTAGGGGAGTTTGAAAGGTTTAGCTCCTGCAACATTTATCAGGGCGTGAAATTAGCAATTGCTAGGGAGCTAAATTGCTGCTTCTTATTTAATGTTGTTGCTGAAAGGTGACATTTAATCGCTGATCCCTGGCTTCCAAGAAGTCAAAACAGCAACAGAGAGAGACAGACAGACACATCAGTGTGAAGAGGAGAGGAGAACACCAGCAGAACTCACACACACACTGTCCCCCACTATAGATTAGGGAGGTAGGGCTACTATTGATTGTGTGATCATCCTTTTCTATCTAATACACAGTCAGACTACTGACTGTCTATCTAATACACAGTCAGACTACTGACTGTCTATCTAATACACAGTCAGACTACTGCCCGTGTATCTAATATGGTTCTGGTTTGCACTACAAGACTATGTAGCACCCGAACAGGCATGTGAGCGAATACATCGAGATGCATATATACGGAAGTCATCACACAGTCAAGAAAAGTTTGTCTATTTTAGGCATATCTTAACAGTATTAATATGAGACAATGAAAACAGCGTATGTCTGTGAGAAACAGCATTAATGATTGAACCAGTAACAACACGGCCATATAGTGTATTAGACAGCACTCAAATATGTGTTTGTCCCTGGCGCTCATACACATAAATCTTTTGTCCTATCTTTCAAAACAACAGAAATCACAAATCCTTCACAGGCTCAGTACACCTCCCTAGCAGCCCATCTGAGATCAATTCCACGCCGCTTTTCAACATGGAGAGGAGAGGCGGCACAGCGGCATCCGGCAAACAGCTCAGATGAAGATATTTCTAAAACAGAGCCAAGCGCTTCAGGCAGGTGTTACACTGAGAATGCATTAATATAGGTAATTAACATTAGCCACCATTTTAATTAACATGCAAACTAATTAGGAAATAATTAAGTAACATAAAAAATCTGATCTTAATTCTAAATCGGTGAAAAGCTGGTATCAGAGCTAGCTGCTCGACAACATGCCTTGCTTTGAGTTCGGGGAGCTAAAACGAATGTTTTTGGGGTGTTGTTGGATGAAAGGAGTGAAGGTTTTCAAAGTGAATTGTAGAGGAAAATAAATAAGTCAACAGGCGCAGGATCAAGCCTTGATATCAGAGTTGGCGTAATGTTCACGTTTGCCTCTCCCTGAGACCCAGTGGTGGGCAGATTGCAGTATAACATCAGTGCCAACGCATGGAGAGAGATAGAACAAGCATGGTAGGAGCCTGGGCAGGTTCTGTAACAAAACCCTACCTGAATCACACACTGTCTGTCTGCCTGACTTTCTGTCAGCCTGCCTGCCAGCCTGTCTGCCTGTCTCTGACTCATATTGTAGCAGCAAGTCAGTCATTACAACGTGCCATCATACTACAGAGACATCTAGTAAACACCTACATTTCATAGCCCTTGACTAGATTCTAGTCAAGAGCTACACATCGAATATATCTGATAAATCAAAAGATGATCCTACTTCAGTAGTTATTTGATGAAAAAAGGCTAATATATCGTGGCTCCTTCCACAAACAGCACACCTCTTAGCCATTGACAACAAAGGGGAGAAAAGAGAGAGGCAGAAACAAACCGTGGAGCAACTGCTTTTAAACGCTCTTCTTGGCAATCACAGGAAAGAAATTGATTCCAGCAATAAGACAAAGAAAGCAATTGTAAAGATTGATACATAAAGCTGGAACATAATGCACAAGGCCAAGTTTACTATTTCGTTAACAGTAGGACAAAACTCCAGAACGATTCACAATGACAAATGCCCAGGACCATTATATGCACATTCCAGGTAAGTGCTTGGGGCCAAGTTAGATTCGATTTCTCTGCTTCATTGTATCTCTATTCCTTATTTGTTGTATTTGTTCCAGATGGGGGACGGTGGTGCTGGGTTGAAGTTGCGGTGCTATAGTAGTGGTTGTGGTGAGGTAGTATTCCTCATTCCTTTAGCTCTGGACATCCTTGTTTCCTTATACGAAATATCCACCAGAATACAGTCAATGTGCAATATTACACACAGTCTAAACCTATGATGATTCAGAAAAATCTCTACCAGGGATCCCTATTCACCATAGGCTAAAACCCAACCCATCAGAGACGGCTCTAGAATGAATGGTGTATCTATTTATGTTGGATGTCTTATTCAGCTAGTAGGTTAGCTTTGGCTAAATATCGCACGTCTAACCATGTTGATAGCTCTTCACTATAAGGATAATCAAGTTCAACCATCTCTCTCTCTCTCTCTCCATTTTAAGAAGTGAAAGGTAAAATATAGCAGCCTAGAAACTCATATTTACTGTACCGCCCCTGCTATTCCCAGAGTGTAATCTCATAATAACAGAGTTTAAACCATTGGATCTGATAACCTTGATTTTCATAAGACGCCTTATCAACAGCGTATGGGTGTGTGTGTGTGTGTGTGTGTGTGTGTGTGTGTGTGTGTGTGTGTGTGTGTGTGTACTGTGTGCATGAATGGGTTCCTGCATACTTGTGTGTGTCTGCCTGCCTGTATCTGAACTCTGAGGGGGGAGAGGAGCTGTAGCTAGATCCTTGTTAAATCCTCCTCCTCAGCAGAGCACCGGGCCAGCCAAGCCAGAGCCAACAGGACGTTCAGGGGTTAACCTGCCAGGAGAATCTCAACCTGCCAATTGACAGCAGCTAAACGGCCCTGACACTAGGCTGCTGTGCTCATTCCAGCCAGTAAGCCACCTTCAAAGTTGCTGTCAGGTAAATGACCTTGTATTTCATTAACTGATAATTAAATGGATTTATTCCACTAACGGTTTTAATTAAAATGCTAGAAATATTGATTACCTCTATCATCTCTACTCTCCCCAGATGAAAAAAAGGTTTTAGAACTGTTTATTTAGAGAGGGGGTAGAGAATTAAATTAGATTGAATCTCTAACAGACTCTAAATAAGGCTTCTTACTTTTCTGCTGCCCCATGCAGAAAAAAACCCCTGTTTAATATTTGGGATGTTTGATTAATTATTTTGCGATCCATTTCTGCTTACCTTGATATTTAATTAAAATATCATTTTAAAACATAATTAAGTCGGCCGGTTTAATCCGTGGGGCAGGAGAGTAGCGGAGTTCTATCAAAACTGAAAGCTGCAAACGCAATGGATGAATGTTCAGTGTTGCTGCTATCTTTATGTTGTTCCAAAGGTACAGTTACCATAGTCAGGATGGGGGAAATGGAATGACTTCCATGCAGCTGATGTTGGGCAGTGGCTCGGAACCGTGCTATTCTTCTAATGCATATTGTCTGTTGTGCCAAAGCACAGTGTCATCAGACCTGTGTGATGCTGCAGATACCGTAGCAGCGTGGGGCCAGACGCAGGCCTACTGATGGACAAACTAATTATGCATGAAATCAAATATGATTTAGAAGTGAATTCATATGAGAAACCCCGATAGATAGTCCACATGGGCCCTCTCAGCAGGCTCTGCTCTGCTCTGGTCGGGAGTGGGGATGTGGATAAGAATGGTTGAAAATAATATAAAGACAGTGTGTGTGTGTGTGTGTGTGTGTGTGTGTGTGTGTGTGTGTGTGTGTGTGTGTGTGTGTGTGTGTGTGTGTGTGTGTGTGTGTGTGTGTGTAGTCGGGGGGTGGTTTAGAAATAGACATGAAGTTTGGTTGGAAGTATTTGTTATTTAATGTGATGTGGGGTAATCATCTTTAAAGGTGGTCGAAGTAGATCACTGAATAAGCACTGACAATAGAAAAATCTAATTAGCCAACCAATTGAATCCCCTCACAGATCCATCATCCTGCAGTCTCTCCAAAACAAGAGAATTAGATCAGTCATACTCATTTATTTACATCATGGGTGGTAGGAAAGAAAACTTAACACTGGAGGAAATTAGAGGTAATTATGGGGCATTTTGTATAATTCAGAGCCATTAAGTGTAATTTGACAGCGACTATGTCAGAAGCGAAGACTGGAGAGCTACTACTGCCTGTTGTGGAGAGAATCACAGGTTCCTCTCTTTGCTGTTGTTTGGGAAAGCAAAGCATCACATAAATAGGGATTTAAGATTCAGAACAACTCGTGGGCAGAATAAACACATGTACCACCAGAGAGATTTCAACTCAAAGAGAAATGAGGGAGGACCAACCAAACACCATAGAACCAACATACAAAGCCAACATTGACTCAAATAGAACAGCACAACAGGTATTTTTCTTTTCAATAGAGACAATCATACATAATACATGTTCCAAATATATGTTGGGCTTTTTAACCAACACAAAGACTCACTATAAGTAATAGGTCTCAATCATCATATTGACCAATGAGCATATGTAATGAATTGGACTGTCCTTTAGTAACTCACTCTAGTCCAGGTGGACTACTAACAAGATTGGCCCATTTCTAAAGTTAAGCAATCTATCATTGGACCTGCCTGGAGTGCCAGCTGGGCGGGGTTTACACTTTTGGTACTATTCCATTGGTTCCATTGTGTCAGGCAAGCTCAATCAAGTGCAGCTAAAATATCTGAAAGAAAACCAACACAATTTGAACCCAGGTCTGGATCTAAGAAGCACAGTCAAAGGAGATGATGTACTGTAGCAATGGTCCAAACATCACAGAACAGAGCACTACGCAGTCCTCCTGATTCTCCACAGCCACTAGACGTGGGAATCAAACATTCCTCCTCTCCTAACATAGAGCCCATTTATTCTGCTTCTCCTTCCAAAGTAATCTCTTCTCTTTGCTTTACTAACAGTGGTGTTCAAGGACACCCTTCTACTTATTTCCAATATCAAAGCTGGAACATAAATCAAAAGTAATCCGGGAGACAAGCCATTCTGTTTGTACAATAATTCTTAGCATTTCAGCTGTGTTGACAATGCCAATAATGCTTTTCCACCAGCCGAGGAGGAGATGGAGGAAACAGAGGGAATTCAGGGCTGAATCCTTTAAATAACATTTGAACCCGGAGGAATTTATAAACTTTCTAAAGGAATAAACCCCAAAACAATAGTACTCACACAGGTGAAGATCAGCCTAGAAACTGGCTACATTTTCTGCCAGCTCTCATGCAGAGTTTGTAGCTAGTGACTTGCCACTGCAATACCATAGTAACGTATACGATATCATAATAATATAGTAATATGATATCATTTTACTTCAGGATGCTTGTCACAGGTGGATTTTGTCATGGGGATTTACACACACACACACGCACACACACACACACACACAGCACACACACACACACACACACGCACACACAGTGTGTTGCCTGCTTGTTCCCTGCTGGTGTCTACATTAAAACGATTCAAGCACAAACAAAGAGGCGTCTAATCACCATGGCCAGGTTTGTGACAATAATAACATTTTACTACTCAGAGCATCTGTCAAAGCTCGCTATAAAACCAAAGGAGAAATCATTATGGATCATCAAAGAGCTAAAACGCAGTGGCAGACTATTTCTTTCCGTGTCTATCTACTGTATTGTAAAGTACATATAGAATACATGAATTCCGAATACAGAAGATAGGTCTCATTGGATGTCATTTATCTTTCCTCTGAGGAACAGAACGTCACTTCATGACTGAGTCCTTTCCCCTTTTGTGTATCTGTGTGCATTGCTTTTCAGGTATGGCAGCTATCTTTCCTTCGGCGCTTTGGCCAGATTTCGGGGAGGACAGAACCAGAGGACAGACATTAGAATTTTACAACACTCCAAGGAGGAAGTAGGGAGAAGTAGGGAGGGAGAGGTAGAGAGGGAGAGACAGAATGAGAGAGAGAGAGAGAGAGAGAGAGAGAGAGAGAGAGAGAGAGAGAGAGAGAGAGAAAGAGAGAGAGAGAGAGAGAGAGAGAGAGAGAGAGAGGGAGAGAGAGAGAGAGAAGAGGGAGAAGGGAAGATAAAAGAGAGAGAGAGAGAAAGAGAGAGAGGGAGAGAGGGAGAGGGAGAGAGAAAGAGAGGAGAGACAGAGGGAGAGAGAGAGAAGAGAGAGAGAGAAAGGAAGATAAAGAGAGAGAGAGAGAACGTGAGAGAGAGAGTGAGAGAAGGAGAGAGAGAGAGAGAAAGGAAGATAAGGAGAGAGAGAGAGAGAGAGAGAGAGAGAGAGAGAGAAAGAGAGAGAGAGGGAGAGAGAGAGGGAGAAAGGAAGACAAAGGAGAGAGAGAGAAAGTGAGAGAGAGGGAGAGAGAGAGAGAGGGAGAGGGAAAGAGAGGAGAGAGAGAGGGAGAGAGAAAGAGAGGAGGGAGAGAGAGAAAGGAAGATAAGGAGAGAGAGAGAGAAAGTGAGAGAGAGTGAGAGAAGGAGAGAGAGAGAGAGAGAGAGAGAGAGAGAGAGAGAAAGGAAGATAAGGAGAGAGAGAGAGAAAGTGAGAGAGAGAGTGAGAGAGGGGGGGGTAAAGGATCCATCTGAAGCGCATCTGACATTCATTGAGGACTGACAGAGGGAGGGAGGGAGTGATGGCTGATGGGACATGTTTTTGTCTTTCACCTGTGAGGCATGTTAAATCATCACAGGGATAAGGTAATTCCACCTCCCATATTTCATAACACTGCCGACAGTTTTATGTTGACCAGATTGGCTATAAGCACTCCTGATTAGAATATTTTTTGGAACATTCACCTGAGAATGAACATCAGGTAGGTACATACAGGGAGGGAGGACTTGATCTTGAAAGTTGTGACTGAGGCTGGGGTGGGGCTGATGGAATGCTTTAGTGATGTTTCCGCTATCTGTTTGATTGAATGACATAGACATCTTTTGTCATGTTTTACAGCAGCTGCATAATGTGCCTCTTTTAACTCACTGGCTCCATTATGTTTTTGAAGGCCATTTTATTTATTCCTGAACCTGCTTCGTCATTTTCCCAATTGCTAATCCACTGCATGGTGTGGTCCAGTGACTCTCTACACTGTATCTGTAACAATTCCCTATATTAATAATACAGTATAGCAGTTGATGCTTCTCTGATGCCTATGCTTCCACTGAAGCCTTGTTAAATATTCATTGACAATTATTCCACACTGACGTAAGGGTAATTGCTGGGTCCTGAGAAAGAGGAGGGAATGAGGAATGGAGGGAGGAAGAAGAAAAGAAGGAGCCGTGCCGTTATTACCACACACTACTTCTTCAGGAGGAGGCTTACACTTCAGCTGGACCACACGTGCAGTGCTGCATCGCCATCAGCTTTGTGTCAATGTGACGTTCTACCTGAAATACCAGAAACCAGCCAAAAATCGACTTTATTTCTCACGATTTGAATACACAAGATAGAATTCATGCGCGGTTCTTGAGCTTGGATGCTGCCATTGGACACAAAGCAACGTGGGCAGTATAGCAGCGTCTATTGATTTCAAAGGAAGCATTCCCTCAATGGCTGATGGCAAGGCCGGATGCCCGATGGCTGTAGTGTAGAAGGGCCGTTAGTGTACGCCCCAAATGGCACCCTATTCCTTGATCCCAGGTCAAAAGTAGTGCACTACATAGGGAATAGGGTGCCATTTGGGATATAATCTTAGCAAATAGCCCCAGGATCCAATGCAATCAGCTCCTTCACCCCCTCCCTTCCCACAGTCCAATCAGATGTTTAGCTCAACCATTTCATTTTTGATTAGAACAAAACATGAAATATTAAAAAGATAGTTAACGGTCACCATACTGTACAGCGAGATACTGTGGGTCTGCTCTGACTTTTAGAAGAGGGATTATGCACTCGCGCTCTACCAGAGAACGGGCAGGGCTTTCTTGAGAATACAGAAATCCCTGTCTGTGAATAATATTGTCACTGTTGGATTACAGTTGGATGAGAGTCATCTGAGGAAGCCCTATGTTAGGAGAGGAACAAACAACACCGTAAGCCAAAACTCCTTCTGTGTCTCTGTCGACTGTGTAACATATTGTTTGAAGAGTTAACACTGTTTACTATTTGGTAATATACCCCCGTTCGTATGAATCTAGATATCAACACATAGATGAGTTAAGAGCATTCTATTTTAAGAATTCTTTCTCAGAACATTCTCATTGAAGCACTTCATTTGCCATTCATTGTACAAGGACAGCAACCACAGTTGAGACCAGTTGAGTTTGCACTGTGTTTTAACTTAAGTTAGCACTGCTGTACTACTCAGGCAACACATTATAAAGCAATCATTTTTCTCTAACGCCGAAGCTGCATGAGCTCTTCACTTCAAGCAATATCAAGAGCCTAGCCGTCACACTGTGTTCATATATCCCCATCCATGCCTATCAGATTGGACCTGATTGTATTTAGTTTGATAGAATTCATTAGGCATTAGCAGCCCTGACATGTGGACACCCAGCAAACCACAAAGGGAATCAAACTAATAGGCTCCAATAGAGCTCCGCATTTTCGGCACAAAAAAAAATCTCACTCTGATTCTAATAATTACAGCCTGAAGTGCCTCCTCGTTGCTTTTATTTGCAAGCAAGTTGGGTAATCTTTGATCCGATTGCCAAGTGTCGAAGACAGAATACAAATGAAAAAAAGAATAAAATCTGTTTTTGTTTTTCTAGCGGACTTCAGCTGCACACAATAACACAGCCAGGGGATAGAAGATTGAAGAAAAGTAATGAAGTCGCGCAAAAGCACTCGGACGGGGTCATTGGTTGCGTCTGAAATGGCAGCCTATTCCTTATATGGTAGTGCACTACATTTGACAAGGGCCCCATAAGGTGCCATCAAAGATGCAGCCACACAGTGGATGCTGAGCAGCGAAGTTCGGATTGTTGCTTCATTCACATTTAGAAGCAGAATGAATGGGAAATCATTTGTTCATAAGAAGGTGTTTAAATTGTACTATATTTAGAGTAATGTTCATTTCTGAAATAGACAACTAGGCTACACAATGAAACCAGAGGAAGAAGGGCAGGGGCTAGTACATCTTCATTCACCATCTCAATAAACAGACTGTACAGAGCTGCAACAGTAGCTTTGACTACAACACAACGCCCTACTATAAACGTTTCACCTATGCTAGTTTTTTTTTGTAAAAGCCACGGATCCTTTTCAAACGCTGGGACGTGACAGCAGGCTTTACTGCATATTAAATTCTATCATCCTTGTAATTAAATATTTGATAAATGCCTGTAAAAAAAAATAGCACCATTAACTTTTTGGGGAGAAATTTCAATTGTCTTTGGGCAAAAGTCACTTAGAGGTGTGATATTTTAGCACACTTTGTACATTCCGTTTAGAGTACCTTTTCATGCTAGTACTGCCAGAGAGACCCTGGCATATTTTCATTATTTCTTATTTGGATATCTGATTATTTGCATTTCTCATTTAAAAGACAGAAACACTTTAGAGAGGTAGATAGCAGTTATTTAGGAGTTTGATATAGTTGAACTAATTTGAGAATTTATGTGAACGTGTCCCTAGATAAAGGGATGTAGATATGAATTCCAGGACAGCAGCCTCTATTTTATCTCTACGAATGTGGCAGCAATTGCAGAGGGCTTCAGAAAGAATTGACTTGTTCCACATGTTGTTGTGTTACAGCCTGAATTTAAAATGAAAAAATGTAGATCATGGCCTTCACACAGTATCCCATTATGTCAAAGTGGAATCATGTTTTTTGAAATATTCAAAAAATGCCATGAAAATGAAAAGCTGAAATGTCAATAAGTATTCAACCCCTTAGTTATGGCAAGCCTAAATACGTTCAGGAGTAACAAGATCTCTGTAGTCCACATACAATTATGTGTAAGGTCCCTCAGTCGAGCAGTGAATTACAAACATACATTTAACCACAAAGACCAGGGAGGTTTTTCAATGCCTCACAAAGAAGGGAACTTATTGGTTGAAAAAAAAGAAAAGCAGACAATGAATATCCCTTTGAACATGATGAAGCTATTAATTACAGGTTGGATGGTGTATCAATACACCCAGTCACTACAAATATACAGGTGTCCTTCCTAACTCAGTTGCTGGAGAGGAAGGAAACCGCTCAGGGATTTCACCATGAGGCCAAAGGTGACTAAAACAGTTCAAATCCAATCAAATTTTATTGGTCACATACACATGATTAGCAGATGTTATTGTGGGTGTAGCGAAATAATTGTGCTTCTAGCTCTGACAGTGCAGTAATATCTAACAAGTTATATCTAACAAAATTACACAACATATACCCAACACACGAATCTAGGTAGGAATGAGTTAATACTATATACATACGGACGAGCGATGCCAGAGCGGAATGGACTAAGACACAGTAGAATAGTATAGAAAACAGTATATACATTTGAGATGAGTAATGCAAGATATGTAAACATTATTAAGTGCATTATTAAGTTAATGAGATACCGTAGAAAAGTATAGAAAAAGTATATACATATGAGATGAGTAATGCCAAATATGTAAACATTCAGTGATTAAGATACCGTAGAATAGCATAGCATACACATGAGATGAGTAATGCCAGATAAATGGCCAGTGATTTCTAGTCTATGCCTAAAGGCAGCAGCTAGTGATGGCTGTTTAACAGTCTGATGGCGAGATAGAAGCTGTTTTTCAGGCTCTCGGTCACATCTTTGATGCACCTGTACTGACCTCGCCTTATGGATGATAGTGGGGTGAATAGGCAGGGCCTTGGTGGTTGATGTCCTTGATGATCTTTTTGGACATCCTGTGACATTGGGTGCTGTAGGTGTCCTGGAGGGCGGGTAGTTTGCCCCCAGTAATGCGTTGGGCTGACTGCACCACCCTCTGGAGAGCCTTGTGGTTGTGGGCGGTGCAGTTGCCGTACCATGCAGCCTGACAGGATGCTTTCAATTGTGCATCTGTAAAAGTTTGTGAGGATTTTAGGTGACAAGCCACATTTCTTTAGCCTCTTGAGGTTGAAAAGGCACTGTTGCACCTACTTCACCACACTGTCTGTGTGGGGGGTCCATTTCAGTTTGTCAGCGATGTGTACGCCAAGGAATTTGAAGCTTTCCACCTTACTTACGTAAATGAGATATTTCTGTATTTAATTTGCAATACATTTGTAAAGACGTCTAAAAACCTGTTTTCACTTTGTCATTATGGGATATTGTGAGTAGATGGGTAAAACTAAACATATTTAATCAATTTTGAATTCAGGTTGTAAGAGAACAAAATGTGGAACAAGTCAGGGGTATGAATACTTTCTGAGTGCAGTGCACATGTCAAGAGAGGAGTCTAATAATTTGATACATTATTATAGATTATTAATAACCAAAGCAATCCATACTCAATGTAGAAACACAGTTGCTGGTTTAAACCAGTCAAAAGAGAGCATGTGAATTCTCAACTATAAGGGGCATGAAACGACAGTTTCCTGACACTTGTTTCAGAATGCATATTTAGATTTATTTCACAAAACAGTGATTGTCATATTCAAAATAACTTATCTCCACAATAAAAGGCTTGGCAAAACTCACCAACGCACTATAAACTATTCTACAAAGTCAAAATAGTCATACCTAATGGAAAAGTTACAGCCTCACCTTCCAACACAAACTAAGTCATAAAGCCGGGTGAACTCTGAACATCTACCCATAATTCCCGGCTGATGAAGAAGGGGCTGATGGGAGCCAGGCAGCAGTCCGCCCAGACTAAAAAGTCTCCCCGGAAATGTCCCTGTCCTGCTTTAAAGTGACACTCCACTCCCTTTAATGACATTTTCACCAGGCAGTAATAACCCGGGGTCAGTTCTAAGCGTGCTGTACCTTGATATACCTAAGACCCACTCCATATGCAGCATGGTGGTGTGGCATATCACTGGTGTGGCATGGCCCTTAACATATGCCCAGTGAGCAGAATGGGGGATGATGATGACAACGGTGGGCCCTCCTCCCCTCCTGTTATTCTCCCTCCCACCACCCTCCCCCTGCCACCTCTCATCCTCATGCCCCCCTCCATGTCCCTCCCCCGCTGCGCTGCAGTCAGCCAGGCTGGCTGGTTGAAATTGGGGCCTCGGGGCAGACAAGCTGTCTGGGAGCAGCGGCAGATAAGGCCCCATTGATTTTACATACATACATACATAGACACACAGGCAGGCCAGCATAAGTATATGCCACTGACACCTGGCAGGGCTCAGATGACCTGAATAATCCCACTCTGAGGAGCTAGATATTCTATCACTTGGGGCGACGGAGGCAGGAGTAGGTAGGGGGACACAACACCTACTCTGATAAACTTTGCTGTAATGTGAGGCATGGTAATGGCAACATCGCCCAAATATCACCAGAGTGCCGGGTGTCGTTTGGTCACTGACTGGGGGCTGTTTCGTCAAGCTGGTTAACTGGATTTATGTCCCCTGTGACCAAACGAACATGGTCTAATCTGAAGGGATCAATGAGAGAGTGATGGGGTTACTGAGAGGAAGAAGGGTCCAACCACCCCTGCCTCCAGGGAGATATGGTACGTTCCAACTCTGGGCACAGACTGACTGACAGGCGGCTGGACAAACTGACTGACTGACTGACACAAGATCTACAGCAGGCACACCACCACTTTTTCCATGGATGTCAATGATGTTAGCTGACAATTCTGCTGCACTTTCACAAATTTCCTCCATGTTGAAAAAATGGAGGAAGAGTTGATGACGGGGCTGTGGATGTGCTGGGCTATGCTGTGGCTGGGCTATGCTGTGGCTGGGCTCTGCTGGGGCTGGGCTATGCTGTGGCTGGGCTCTGCTGGGGCTGGGCTCTGCTGGGGCTGTGCTCTGCTGGGGCTGGGCTCTGCTGGGGCTGGGCTATGCTGTGGCTGGGCTCTGCTGGGGCTGGGCTCTGCTGGGGCTGTGCTCTGCTGGGGCTGGGCTCTGCTGGGGCTGGGCTATGCTGTGGCTGGGCTCTGCTGGGGCAGTGCTATGCTGTGGCTGGGCTCTGCTGTGGCTGGGCTCTGCTGTGGCTGGACTATGCTGGGGCTGGGCTATGCTGTGGCTGGGCTCTGCTGTGGCTGGGCTCTGCTGGGGCTGGGCTCTGCTGGGGCTGTGCTCTGCTGGGGCTGTGCTCTGCTGGGGCTGGGCTCTGCTGGGGCTGGGCTATGCTGTGGCTGGGCTCAGCTGGGGCTGTGCTATGCTGTGGCTGGGCTCTGCTGTGGCTGGGCTCTGCTGGGGCTGGGCTATGCTGGGGCTGGGCTATGCTGGGGCTGGGCTATGCTGTGGCTGGGCTATGCTGGGGCTGGGCTATGCTGTGGCTGGGCTATGCTGTGGCTGGGCTCTGCTGTGGCTGGGCTCTGCTGGGGCTGTGCTAAACTATGGCTGTGTCATGCCGTGAACAGTGTGCCCATTGGTGCATGAAGAGGAGGTGAAAGGAGAATGACGGCAGACACTGAACATTGGACATTTAAATACTTCCTCCCAGACCTAACCTACACTGGGTGTGTGTATATATACGCATCCGTGTGCGTGAGTCCATGCATGTTGGTTTGTTTGTGTGGTCAACACCTTCCCGTTCTGTGAGAGAGAGTGAGTCAAAGGCATGGAGACAGAGCCTACAGCAACTCCTGTAATGTGACAGACAGTATCCTCTGACGGTGTCCTGCTAAGCTCTTGTATATTGCACTGTTCTTCAGGTCCAAACCACCAAGGCTCAGGGAGAAACGCATCACACACCACCACCACCAGAGAGTAGAGCAGCATCCCAAATGGCTCCCTATTCCCTATATAGTGCACTACTTTTGGCCAGGGCCCATAGGGAATAGGGTACCATTTGGAATGTGGCCTAGTTGACTCAGAACACAGCTTTACAATTCCACAATAATATTCAATCCATGTTAAAATCACAGGGACAATCTGAACACACACGAAAGTTCTCTTGTAAAAGTAATCTCTCCCCTCTTAACTGATATTCTGTGACATTTCCATGAATCACGTACAGATACTATGTTCTTCCATAACTCGGTGTAAAGCATGCTTAGCTTTGCCTTGTACTGTATGAAATACAAATGCTACCTTCTTCGTCACCATGAACACCAACAGTCTGGTGTGCATCCCAAATGGCACGCTAATCCTTATATAGTGCTCTACTTTTGACCAAAACTCTATGGCCCTGGTCAAATGAAGTGCACTATACAGGGAATAGGGAGCCATTTGGGATGCTGTTCTGGAGTATCATTATTTGCCAGGGGATTTTGAGAAGCAGCAGCTTGTTATTGAGACTGAAGCGTTGAAGTGTTGAAGCTCCGAGCTGTTTATCATTACATGCTCTCTCCTCCCGCTCTCCTCCCGCTCTCCTCTCTCTCTCCTCCCGCTCTCCTCCCGCTCTCCTCTCTCTCTCCTCCCTCTCTCCTCTCTCTCCTCCCGCTCTCCTCTCTCTCTCCTCCCGCTCTCCTCTCTCTCTCCTCCCGCTCTCCTCTCTCTCTCCTCCCGCTCTCCTCTCTCTCCTCCCGCTCTCCTCTCTCTCTCCTCTCTCTCTCCTCCCTCTCTCCTCTCTCTCTCCTCCCTCTCTCCTCCATCTCTCTCTCCTCTCTCTCTCCTCTCTCTCTCCTCCTGCTCTCCTCCCTCTCTCCTCTCTCTCTCCTCCCTCTCTCTCTCTCTCTCTCCTCTCTCTCCTCCTCCCTCTCTCCTCTCTCTCTCCTCCCTCTCTCCTCTCTCTCTCCTCCCTCTCTCCTCCCTCTCTCCTCTCTCTCCTCTCGCTCTCCTCTCACTCTCCTCTCGCTCCCCTCTCTCTCCTCTCTCTCTCCCCTCTCTCTCTCCTCTCTTCTCTCCGCTCTGTGATCTTCCCCAACAATTTAATTAGAGGAGAATAACTAAACAAGACAGGGTTCCCTCAGGATTACCATTTGACCAGCATCCAGCCATGTTAAAAACTTTATGGTCCCATGGAAAATGATTCAGACTCGGGAACATCAACGAGGGAGACGGCAGAGAGGAGCATATGGTCTCCGCAATAACAACAAACCGTAATGGCCGCCAGGAGAGACGCACCTTGCTTTATACACACCTTAATGCGTGGTGGGGGCAACGTTAGTGTCTTCATCTCACACGTTATTACCCCAGTGACATGTCGCATTGCTCTTCTGTGTGGCATTTTTACACAGGCTCGAATGAATGACCTCAAAGAGCACCTGTTGTTTGTAGGAACATTAGGAATTAATGGGACACCGGAAAGAAACAGTGTCGTCGTAGAAGGAAGCCATTTTCCAATGTTCTCCATTATAACTAGGTTGATGTTTGATTTCACAATAAATTCCCAACGTATAAAGCTTAAGTACATGAGCTATATGAAGTACACAAGGCCACCATTATAACAAGCTAACATCTCCACAGCACGCGCATTAAAAGAGCATTAAAGAACTTCAGGCAAACCTCCTACGTTGATAATGCCTGATGGATGAACCACAAACACCACCTGTTGGACGAAACCCCTGACTTTATCATCCCACCATTCGGATGACGTCACCCCGTCATCCATCCATACCTCCATCCAGAAGATGACACCTCTCATCCTGCTCCCGTCAACATCCTCCTATGGTATTTACCCGACCCCCATGCCCCCTGGTCAAAGAGTCAGGACGGGTCCATACACACAGTGCTGAGAGGAGATTTGTGGCTCCTTCCCTGACCTTCCCCCCACCACAATGGCCGCGCTCTAATTAGGCAATGCATCTGATCGTCATTAACAGCTATGGGATAATGAATCACTGGCTCGTCTCTGTGTTAATTTGCTGTAACCAAGCGGCTAATGGATGTCAGAGCTGACTGATCACACTGATTGTGGTGATTTCTAATTGCAACAAAACAATTTAAAAGCAGCAGGATTATTTATGTCGTCGCCTACGAAGAGGAAAGAGGGATGCGCCGTGCCCACTACTAAAGTAAAATACCTGGAGAGGGGAGGAGGGGAGAGGGGAGGAGGGGAGAGAGAGGAGGGGGGGGGGGAGGAGAGGGGGAGAGGAGGGGAGGAGGGAGGGGAGGGGAGAGGAGAGGAGGGGAGGGGAGGAGGGGAGAGGGGAGGAGGGGAGAGGAGAGGAGGGGGGAGGGAGGGGGAGAGGAGGGGGAGAGGAGAGGAGGGGGAGGAGAGGAGGGGAGAGGAGAGAAGGAGAGAGGAGAGGAGGAGGGGAAAGAAAAGGAGACACTGTACAGATAGCCAGCTGGCTATGCTATGCATGGGAGGAAAAAAGGGATTGTGTTTCTCATTTGGTTCAGAAGAAGAAGAAGAGATTATGGTCAGAAGAAGGAAGAGCGAGGAGCGATGCTGTGAAGATTGCACCTCCACGTCGCACGGCCCCTTGGGAAATCCAGCCGAGCTGTGCTGGTGCTCTGACATGGCTGCTCATATCCTTCTGATGCACAAACACAAATACATTTCTCTCTCTCTCTCTGCCTCTCTGGGTAAGTGGAAAGGATGCCTCCTTCCACCAAAATCAGATCTGAGTGTAATTACCAAATCACAATTGGCAATTAAACAATGAGCAATCGTAACCTAGAATGACTACGCCGGTAATTACACATTAAATGCAAGGAACATAAATTGGGTTTCACACATTTTGAGCTACAAATAATTGTGTGTGAATTTTGTGTCTGTTGCCCCCGTGCGTGTGTGTGCGTTTGTTGCATTTTGTCTTGTCAAATTATTCATGCTACCACCACCATTGCTTTAGAGTTCATTTATGAAATATTTCATATTCACATCATGCACAACTACGTGTCCCTCCCTCCCTCCTTCCCATGCCCAGTAACTTCTAACTGGGAAGCTTTAGCTGTTTCTTATGCTAATAGCAGCAACCCTTCCCATCTCCCCCTTCTGTTTGTTTATTTTGCTGAGTGAGCACTGGATAGCCGTGGGCTAGAGGAAGAGGAGACGAGAGGGAGAGCGGGTGGACTTCAGTCAGTGGCAAGCGGACAGGCACGCGGGCGGGGCAGGCAGGTGGTGGCGGTTGGGAGGTGGGAAATGGGGGATATGAGGGGGGAAATGGAGTCTGCATGCAGCCAGTTTACCTTGGGGCTGGCTAGTGGACCCGTGGTCTCTGCCTCCTGAGAGGCCTCAGCCTCAGTGGCCAGGATGTGGGCTTTGATGGCATCCAGAGTGCGCAGCATCCAGCTGTGCTGGCGACGGATCTGCCTCTGGAGCTCCTGCCACTGGTGTACGGTCATCTGGAGCATGTCCCTCAGGCCTGGACAGATAATAAAGGGAGAGAGTGGGGGAGGGAGAGGGAGAGAAGATATATTAAAGATAGAGAGGGAGGGAAGAATGTAGGAGACCAAGAGAGAGAGAAAGAAAGAGGGAGGGGCGGGGCAGGGAAATAAGAGAGAGGAGAGAGAGAGAGAGAGAGAGCAAGGCAGGGCGGGGTAAAGAAAGAGAGAGAGAGAGAGAGAGAGAGAGAGAGAGAGAGAGAGAAATGAGAGGAATGGCCAACATCCAGTCTTTGAATTATCCAACCAACCCTCTTAAAATCCTTCATTCATGCCTCTGTATGTACTGATATTTAGCATTTTATTATGATCAACTATTTGACCCATTATCATAGTAATTGTATACCTTCTTCATCGGTCTTTAGAAAGGGATTCCATAGCCTGAGTGAGGTAGTAATGCTCTTCATTTGATATTACCATGAATTCTTCAGTGGTCCACCTTGCTCTCTCTATGCTGAACACAGATGCCTATGTGATCTGCCCTGTACTATGTTCACTAATGTATATGTACACACCAGTATGTGTACTGCATGTGATGAGTCGCTGGTTTAGAGTTAATCCCTTCCCACACCTGCAGAACCATCAGCATGTTACTCCAGCCCTGTCTTTCTACCAGCAGCCATGATTCACCCAAATCCTGTTTGTTCAAAGTAATTAAAAAGTGCAAATCAAGATGAATGAGCCAGGGCAGAATGTGACCCTGTAATCCACACGCACGCACAAAGGCACGCACATATGCATGTACACGCACAAACACACTGACTGTAGTATCTATTGAGTGACTGGCTGCTCAACAATGTCACACACTGCTCATACCTGTGGAATTATCATGACTGATCTGCAGAGTTGCTAGGAAACCGGTATTAGTGTCTGCAGTGCGGGAAGTAGGGGGAGAGATTTGCTAAGAATTGTGTCGTCCAATAGTAAGCGAGTGAAGGTACTAGGAACCAATGCAGATGAGATGTGGATGAAAGAAGGGAGGGAGAGAGATAGAGAGAGAGAGAGAGAGAGAGATAGAGAGAGAGAGAGAGAATGAGAGAGAGAAAGAGAGAGAGAGAGAGAGAATGAGAGAGAGAAAGAGAGAGAGAAAGAGAGATAGAGAGAGAGAATGAGAGGGAGAAAGAGAGATAGAGAGAATGGGAGAGAGCTGATTCTAGTGAATCACAGTAGGGCTCTTCTCACCTCTCCTCTCTTCTCCTCTCTCCTGTCAGAGCTTTTCAAACAGCTCCAGGATCCTGGAGGCCATCTGCATTTTTAATGGTGGGCAGCTTAAGAGCCAGCGAGGAGACAACTCGCCAACTGGGAGGTCAGCTTAGCGGATTTGTACATTTGCTGAGCGCTTGGCTGGCTGGCTGGCTGGATGCTTTAGGTGAATAATCGGCCCAGCAGAGAGGAGAGAACGTCTGGATGATGGCCTCTGACTCAAGTCCTGCTGTTCCTAATTCCACCTCTCTTCATATACACAGTGCCTCCTCCCTCTCTTTTTCCTCTCTCTTACTCCCTCTCTTCATATACAGTACATGGCACCTCGCTCTCTCTCCTCTATATCATTTCTCTCCCTCTCCACCCCTTTCACTCTCCACCTCTCCTCTCTATCATTTCTCGACCCAGTCACAAGCACCAATCTCTCCCAGCCTGCCCGGACTCACTCACTCACTCGCTCAATCCACTGCAGATAGAATGCCATTGGTAATGTATGTTGAAAAAGGCAGTTTCTTTCCCCCTTCCCCTTGCTTGAGAAGAGGTTACTTTAAGATTTATACATTCTGAAGGTCAGTATGTTAATATAAACATTAATAATAAATGTGAGGGTTGAGAGCAGTGAGAGCCGTACCTGATTTGTGGGAGATGATGACTTCCAGCAGCTGCCTGCCTTCTTCCAGTACACAGTCTTTCAGGGAACAGTGACTGTCCACGTTCAGCTTGAAGCTCTGTAGAACCAGACACAATGTATTAGTACACAGTCTTTCAGGGAACAGTGACTGTCCACGTTCAGCTTGAAGCTCTGTAGAACCAGACACAATATGGCACACATGACGACACCTCACAACAGTCAACTTACTAGATGTTACATGTTCATTTCTCTCTCTAATAAACAAGATACCACAAACACTCAAACATAAACACATGCAATGTGTTTTTGAGCATCAGAACAAAAAAAGAAACATGAAAATGATACTAATACTAATTCACACACTTATACACAAAGCACACAAGTGTATAAACTCATATTTAACACCGCTGGTACAATCCCACAAGTCCTTGAAATATTGGAAATCAATTATCATATTAAAAACTGCAAACATTTGCAACTTGTAGAACTGCAACAAACTTGCTTTAAAACAGCAACATCTTCTCTATGCCTCATGGCAAATGTTTCAGAATTGCAGGAAATTAACTTTAAAACGTAAATATTTTCTCTTTGCTGTCATGAGGGGGGAAATGTTTTGCTCACAAGGTGGGGGGTATGGATGTGAGTACACAGACCCACAAGCTAATGTGGCCCCTCATGATGAGTTCAGATTTTGTTGTGGCCCACACACCACCACAGTTGCTCTAGAATCCCCCTCTTCCAACAGATCACTCCTCCATCCCTTAAAGGCAGGGCCGGTCCTGGACATTCTGCTGCCCAAGGCGAGACAAAAAAATTGCAGTTCCAACAAGAATAGTCCCAGTAAGCAAAATAACGTTGAAAAGACGTCTAAAATACGTATTTTCTGGACATTGAAATCAAGTTCATTTTCGGTTCTGAAGTTGAAAATATGTAATTTATAGACGTCTACGTTTGGGCCAAATCAAGGCTGGTCCAAACTTAGACAAAACTTGACCCAAACATAGACATCTATAATTAATTCAGATTTCGTCTTGACCGGACCAAAAAAAACAAAGTCCGTGGATGTGGAAAACAAGGCCAGTCAAGACTGCACACAAAAAAAAAGACACCCAAAATGCGCCAGAGTCGGTCCGTGCTGACTGAGGTATAGCCTACAACAGGGATGGGCAACTCCAGTCCTCGGGGGCCGTCCCTAATCAACACAGCTGATGAAACTAACTGCATCCTAAACTGAAGATCATGATTAGTTGATTATTACTGTCAGATGTGTTAGCTGGGGCAAAAGTGTGACACCAATCAGGTCCCAGAGGACTGGCGTTGCCCACCCCTGGCCTACATTGTCGCCTGAAATTGTATTTTAGGAATGCCCCTCTAAATGGTAGGCCTACCGTTTGTAAAACACCAACAACAAAAAAGATGGCCGATCCAGACAGAAGCAAAAAAAGAAGTTGGCGTCAATATGTGCTTAATGGGGTGTAGCCTACCATCTTGGCCTCCAATGGAATTTTATGAATGCCCATCCATGTTGTAGGCCCACTGTTTGTAAAACATTGGCTTTATTCGTCCACATTCCTGTGACTAATCAATTTAAGCTCTAAATATCAGCTACCCGACTTTATCAGGAGTTGTCCTCAGCTCAGTTGCAACGAGTTTACACAGCGGGAAATGTCGAGGTATTTTCTTTTTTTTGCTACGATCAGCTCGTAAAACACGAGTGACACAAAGTTGAAACCACTGATCATGACCATTGAGCCCACGGGATGAAACTCCTGGGCAGCAGTTGTGAGTAGCCTGATTGTACATTACATACTGTCCCTTTCACTTTGACCTGTCCTGTTTTTAGGATATGTTGTTTGTTAAAATGTCCAGCACATTTTCATATATTTTATTTAATCGGGCGCCATTTAGGTCAGGCTACTTGATGGTAGAAACCTGTAACGATGTGAAAAAAGTTTCTCTCACTACATTGTCATCCACTTTCTCTCCAGCCTGTAGGCTACAGAAAAGGCCACATACTCTTATAACCATATGCTATATCTGATACATGATTTATGTCAGATCATTGTTTTGACGTAATGTTGGTGGAGCACTGCAGCGATGCATCTCTTCCCGCAGCACCCTGGAGATGCGCGCTCAGAATGGACAAGATACATCATTTGCCTCCCTGCCTTTGACAACATGGGAGTTGCTTACCATAGGGCAGCATCAGCGCTCACCTAAAAATCACATAGGCCACTGGTTGAGAGAAATTGTCATTGTTTTCGGGCAGAATTATGTGAATTTTTATGTGTTGTTGGAGGTACATCTTAGTCAGTTTAGTTCAAAATGCCGCCCTCGTCAATCTGCCGCCGTAGGCGGCCATCCTAATCCTGCCTAATGAGCGGGCCGACCCTGCTTAAAGGGATCTATCATCCACCCATCCCCTAACTCTCCAACTTGTTCAATATTCCCCCAAGCACCCTTATTACTGTGATGTCTCAATTCCGCTATTGTTATTCTCTTTAAAAATACCCCAAACACTCCTCTTTCTCTCTCCCGTCTCTCTTTCCCCCAATACTCTTCCCCCTCAATCCCATCTCTCCGTGGGTGCTGCTATGAAAACTTTCATGTTGATTGGTTTTGATAATACCCAAGGAGCCGGTGCAGAGCCGAGTGCTCTCGTGGTGCTAAGAGTAATCAAAGTGGAGAGAGAGAGATATGGGGAGTGAGAGAGAGAAAGAGAGAGAGAGAGAGATGGAGAGTGAAAGCGAGGGAGAGAACATTATGCTGGGACCTGGAGGGAGGTGGGGCTGTGCTTTTGAAGATGTGATGGGTGGTTAGGGGGTGGAGGGGGTGGGGGTTGGAGAGGGTCGAGGATGTGCGTACAGAGGGGGTGAATCAAGAGGGGGGGCAGAGGGGTCCCAGGGGAGTGATGCAGCGAGGCGCCTGGAGCCATCTTCGCCTTAGATTCTCATCTCCTCAGATCTTGGGCCGGCCTGTTGCTGGCGATTAGGGCCTGGTGTGATCTGACCAGCATGCTGAAGGTGTGCCGAGCCAACACAGCCCTGGCTAACTGTATCTGACGGCTTGCCGCCGAGAAAGCAGGGAGAGGAGCAAAGAACGAGGCCCAGCTCTACTCAGCTGGGCGAGATGGATGAAGGGGAATGGGACACCGCACTAACTAAAAGATGCCCTCGTTGACTCGCTCTAACGCTGATCCAGGGACAGCAAAACAGCCGAGATGGAGTTGTTCACACTCACAGCAAGGCCCCGTCAGCAATGGCACCCTATCCCCATAGTGCCTTCAGAAAGCATACATACCCCTTGACTTATTGCACATTTTCTTTTATTACAGCCTGAATTCAAAATAAATGAAATGTATATATATTTTTAACCTATCAACACACAATACCCCATAATGACAACGTGAAAACATGTTTTGAGACATTTTGTCAAATGTATTGAAAATGAAACACATTAATATCTCATTTACATAAGTATTCACACCTCTGAGTCAACACATGTCAACACATCATCTGTAACCTTTGGCATCGATTACAGATGATATCTTTCTGGGTAAGTCTCTAAGAGCTTTGCACACCTGGATTGTACAATATTTGCACATTATTTATTTTTTATTCTTCAAGCTCTGTCAAGTTGGTTGTTGATCATTGCTAGTCAACCATTTTCAGGCCTTGTCATAGATTTAATTCAAAACTGTAAGCAGGCCAACATTCACTGTTGTCTTGGTAAGCAACTCCAGTGTAGATTTGACCTTGTGTTTTAGGTTACTATCCTGCTGAAAGATTAATTTATCTCCCAGTGTCTGGTGGAAAGCAGAAAGAACCAGGTTTTCCTCTAGGATTTTGCCTGTGCTTAGTTCTATTCCGTTTATTTTTGTTCCCAAAAAACTCCCTAGTGTAGTCCTTGATGGTGGCAAGCATACCCATGACATGATGCAGCCACCACCATGCTTGAAAATAGGAAGAGTCGTACTCAGTAATGTTTTAAATTGGATTTTCCCCAAACATAACGCTTTGTATTCAGGACATTAAGTTAATTTCTTTGCTACATTTTGTGCAGTTTTACTTTAGTGCCTTGTTGCAAACAGGATGCATGTTTTGTAATATTTGTATTCTATACAGACTTCCTTCTTTTCACTCTGTCATTTAGGTTGGTATTGTGGAGTAACTACACTGTTGTTGATCCATCCTCAGTGTTCTCCTATCACAGCCATTTAACTCTGTAACTGTTGGCCTCATGGTGAAATCCCAATCTCAGTTTCCTTCCTCTCCGGCAATACCGGCAATACCTCTCCGGCAATACTGGGTGTATTGATACACCATCCAAAGTGTCATTAATTAATGTCTGCTTTTTAAATGTTTACCCATCTACCGATAGGTGCCCTACTTTGCGAGGCATTGGAAAACCTCCCTGGTCTTTGTGGTTGAATCTGTGTTTGAAATTCACTGCTCGACTGAGGGACCTTACAGATAATTGTATGTGTGGGGTACAGAGATGAGGTAGTCATTCAAAAAACACTATTCCATGCAACTTATGTGACTTGTTACTCCATGCAGTGGTGTGAAGTACTTAAGTGAAAATACTTTAATGTACTACTTAAATAGTTTTTGAGGGGTAACTGTACTTTACTATTTATATTTTTGACAAAATTATATACTTTTTACTCTACACATTTTCTCTGACACACAAAAGTACTCGTTACATTTTGAATGCTTAGCAGGACTGGAAAATAATCAAATTCACGCACTTATCAAGAGAACATCCCTGGACGTCCCTACTGCCTCTGATCTGATGGACTCACTAAACACATGCTTCATTTGTAAATGATGTCTGAGTGTTGGAGTGTGCCCCTGGTTATCCGTACATTTAAAAAAAGAAAAGAAAATGGTGCCATCTGGTTTCGCTTAATATAATGAATTAGAAATGAGTTATACTTTTACTTTTGATACTTAAGTATATTAAAAACCAAATACTTTTAGACTTTTACTCAAGTAGTATTTTACTGGGTGACTTTCACTTTTACTTCAGTCATTTTCTATTAAGGTATCTTTACTTTTACTCAAGTATGACAATTAGGTATTTTTTCCACCACGCAATTTATTACGTGACGTGTTAAGATTTGTTTTATTCCTAAACGTATTTAGGCTTGTCATAACAAAGGGGTTGAATACTTACTGACTCAAGACATTTCAGCTTTTCATTTTTTATTAATTTGTAAACATTTCTAAAAACAGAAATCCACTTAGACATTATGGGGTATTGTGGGTAGGCAACTGACACAAAATCTCAATATAATCCATTTTACATTCAGGCTGTAACACAACAAAAAATGTGGAAAAAGTCAAGGAGTGTGAATACTTTCTGAAGGTACCTTATATAGTGCACCCTATCCCCTATATAGAGCACCACTTTGAAAGCAGTGCACTATACAGGGGAGAAGGTGGATAAGGTGCCATTTGGGACGCAAACCCAAAACATCTGATGCTGATCCATATACTGTAAGAGGTGGGACCAAGAGACCACACACACAAAAATGTAGTGGTTTCAACTAAAATATTATTAAGGAACTGGTTCCACAGTCTTTTTTGTTGTTTACTAACCTTTTGGTCAAAGTGTTACCTAAACGTAACATTTTTAGTTGGTCCAAACGTAGCTCCAACATGAGAAAACGTATGCAAAAAAAAAAGCTCAAATAGTCTCATATGTTCATTCAACTATAAAATTATTATTTGGGCATCTTACCTAAACAAAGGCCGTGGAACTAGTTACACACACACAGTGTGCCATGTTTTCAGCTAACATATTTGACATACATTGACATTCATGATTACATTGTGCGTGTTCATTTATACAGTAATTCATATTCAACATGTCATCACCTGGGATTTGAACTCAAAACCTCTTGGTTAAAAGCATTCCCGTCTTCAATGATGAGAGAAGAGTCAGATTAACTGATAACTGACACAGACATGGTGTCGTAGCAGGAAGATGGGAATGCCATGAACCAAGAGGTTCTGAGTTCAAATCCCAGGTTATGACATGTTGATACTAATTACTGTATAAATGAACATGCACAATGCAATCATGTATGTCGACGTGTGTCAAATATGTAAGCTGAAAACATGGCATGTTAAAAGCACAGTTTGAGTGTGTGTGTGTGTAACCAGTTGCACAGCTTTTTCTTAGTGAAGATGCCCAATTGTTAATTTATAATTGAATGAACACATGAGATAAGCTGAGCAAACACATAATTTTAAATTGACTACATTTATGAACAATGTTCTCAAGTTAGAGCTAAGTTTGGGCCAACAGTTTTTTAGTTCAGGTAACACTTGGACCTAAAAGTTGATTAAACAAAAAAAAGACTGTGGAACCAGTTACTTAATAATAATCAGTTGAAAGAACTACATTTGTGGGGTTTTTTAATGGTTTTTTTGTGTGTTGTTTTTACAGTGTATTCATGTTATAGTGGATTCTTCCATTCGTTTTTGGACATCATTTACAAAAACATTCCTACCTAGATAGAGCGGGAGTGAATTACCGTACCATGTATAGTACTCTGATTCAAGTGCTATGCTGCAATCTTTAAATGAGACCGAGAAAATCCAGCAAACTTGGTGCCACCAGCGACGAGGGGATATGGGCCTGTGACAGATGGTCACCTGAAGGTATTCGTCAGAGATGACAAGGTAACATCTCCTGGCTGGTGGATTTATGATCCCCCAGATGGACAGGGGATTGATAGCCTCTCGGCTCTGTGATAGCTTAGAACAAGTCAACACTAATACATTAGAACTAGATATCTACCACTGGTGGAAGGAAGTCTCATTCAGTTATTTCACAGCAGATTAGAAAGTATTACAAATTATAATAGCGTTTTTATTCCGAGATTCGACCGTATGGTTTTTAAGTGAAAATGTAGAAGGGCATAGAATAGAACACTAAGCTATCCGTCACACTGTGATATAGGGTATAGCTCTCTACCATGCTGTCTAGATAATGTATGTCTACAGTGTCTATAATAAAACATTGACAGTCGTCGATGATGACCGGCCGTCTAATCCTTTATGAGAAAAGGTAACAGTTTATGCCTTATGCATGCCACATCTTCAAACTGACATTGTCGATAAATTGTTGACAAATAGTTCATAAACAGTTGATAAATAGTTCTTTGAAATGCCCTTTATTATACTGTACTTGATCAAAATAGGTACCAATCGTTTCATAACTAAGGATGAAATGTTCATATCATATAAAGTAAGAGAATGTCCTAGCATTTCTCTGGTTTATACTGTGACACAGACACGTGTTTGCTGTACGATATGATCTGATATATATTCCATGATGTGTCCAGTGGAGCAGGCAGAC